>NW_027189463.1:142500-152500 GCF_040958095.1 Procambarus clarkii
AAAATCATCGAATTTGGCAATATATGGACGTTTGTCATTTAACTTTCCCTTATGTGATTTAAACCAAATATTGATGCTTTAGGCAATATTTCCCGTTTTCTTTGTTTTTATGCTTTAGGCAATATTTCCCGTTTTCTTTGTTTCTGTTTTGTACTAAAAACCCATATAATTTAGTAATATTTTGACTTTATAATAAAAACTTAAAATCATGAACTCCATAGAAAACTCTATAGATTTCACATAGATATTTTCATCATTTGTATTGGAAACGTCATTTTCATATGCTTCCTTAATGATCTAGAAACCATGAAGCTGTGCTTGATGATTTACCTATATGTATTTCGTTAAGACAGAGAGTAAGATATTGATAAGGAGAGAAATCCAATTTTTATTGCATATATCGACGTTTTAGCCGGATTAAAGCTGGTTTTACGTGTACATCTCCTTTAAGTAGTATAAGCTTAAAATCATGAACTCTATAGAAAATTATATTGAAAACACTGTTATTTTTATCATTTGTATTAGAAAAGTCATTTTCATATGCTTCTTTAATGATCTAATTACACGAAGCTCCGCTTGATGATTTATTTGTACTTCGTTAATACAGTGATTGATGAGGGGAGAAATCCAATTTTTATTGCATATAGTTTAATATCAGAAACTCTATAGTAAAAACTGTTGAAGAAATTGTTATTTTTATCATTTGTATTGGAAACGTCATTTTCATATGCTTTTTAATTATCTAAATAACACGAAACTCGTCTCGAAGCTACGGTCGATACCTTTTAGCAAGTTATCTAGTATTTTGTTTTAAACTTAAAATCATCGAATTTGGCAATATATGGACGTTTGTCATTTAACTTTCCCTTATGTGATTTAAACCAAATATTGATGCTTTAGGCAATATTTCCCGTTTTCTTTGTTTCTATGCTTTAGGCAATATTTCCCGTTTTCTTTGTTTCTCGTTTTTCTTTGTTTCTGTCATATTGATGCTTTAGGCAATATTTCCCGTTTTCTTTGTTTCTATGCTTTAGGCAATATTTCCCGTTTTCTTTGTTTCTCGTTTTTCTTTGTTTCTGTCATATTGATGCTTTAGGCAATATTTCCCGTTTTCTTTGTTTCTATGCTTTAGGCAATATTTCCCGTTTTCTTTGTTTCTCGTTTTTCTTTGTTTCTGTCATATTGATGCTTTAGGCAATATTTCCCGTTTTCTTTGTTTCTATGCTTTAGGCAATATTTCCCGTTTTCTTTGTTTCTGTTTTGTACTAAAAACCCATATAGTTTAGTAATATTTTGACTTTATAATAAAAACTTAAAATCATGAACTCCATAGTAAACTCTATAGATTTCACATAGATATTTTCATCATTTGTATTGGAAACGTCATTTTCATATGCTTCCTAGATATGCGATCTAGAAACCATGAAGCTGTGCTTGATGAATTACCTATATGTATAAGACAGAGAGTAAGATTAGGAGAGGAGAGAAATAAGAAATAATAATAAATATATCGACGTTTTAGCCGGATTAAAGCTGGTTTTACGTGTACATCTCCTTTAAGTAGTATAAGCTTAAAATCATGAACTCTATAGAAAAATTATATTGAAAACACTGTTATTTTTATCATTTGTATTAGAAAAGTCATTTTCATATGCTTCTTTAATGATCTAATTACACGAAGCTCCGCTTGATGATTTAATCATTTGTACTTCGTTAATACAGTGATTGATGAGGGGAGAAATCCAATTTTTATTGCATATAGTTTAATATCAGAAACTCTATAGTAAAAACTGTTGAAGAAATTGTTATTTTTATCATTTGTATTGGAAACGTCATTTTCATATGCTTTTTAATTATCTAAATAACACGAAACTCGTCTCGAAGCTACGGTCAATAACTTTTAGCAAGTTATCTAGTATTTTGTTTTAAACTTAAAATCATCGAATTTGGCAATATTTGGACGTTTGTCATTTAACTTTCCCTTATGTGATTTAAACCAAATTTTGATGTTTTAGGCAATATTTCCCGTTTTCTTTGTTTCTATGCTTTAGGCAATATTTCCCATTTTCTTTGTTTCTCGTTTTTCTTTGTTTCTGTCATATTGATGCTTTAGGCAATATTTCCCGTTTTCTTTGTTTCTATGCTTTAGGCAATATTTCCCGTTTTCTTTGTTTCTGTTTTGTACTAAAAACCCATATAGTTTAGTAATATTTTGACTTTATAATAAAAACTTAAAATCATGAACTCCATAGTAAACTCTATAGATTTCACATAGATATTTTCATCATTTGTATTGAAAACGTCATTTTCATATGCTTCCTTAATGATCTAGAAACCATGAAGCTGTGCTTGATGATTTACCTATATGTATAAGACAGAGAGTAAGATATTGATAAGGAGAGAAATCCAATTTTTATTGCATATATCGACGTTTTAGCCGGATTAAAGCTGGTTTTACGTGTACATCTCCTTTAAGCTTAAAATCATGAACTCTATAGAAAATTATATTGAAAACACTGTTATTTTTATCATTTGTATTAGAAAAGTCATTTTCATATGCTTCTTTAATGATCTAATTACACGAAGCTCCGCTTGATGATTTATTTGTACTTCGTTAATACAGTGATTGATGAGGGGAGAAATCCAATTTTTATTGCATATAGCTTAATATCAGAAACTCTATAGTAAAAACTGTTGAAGAAATTGTTATTTTTATCATTTGTATTGGAAACGTCATTTTCATATGCTTTTTAATTATCTAAATAACACGAAACTCGTCTCGAAGCTACGGTCGATAACTTTTAGCAAGTTATCTAGTATTTTGTTTTAAACTTAAAATCATCGAATTTGGCAATATATGGACGTTTGTCATTTAACTTTCCCTTATGTGATTTAAACCAAATATTGATGCTTTAGGCAATATTTCCCGTTTTCTTTGTTTCTATGCTTTAGGCAATATTTCCCGTTTTCTTTGTTTCTGTTTTGTACTAAAAACCCATATAATTTAGTAATATTTCTATTGCTTTAGGCAATATTTCCCGTTTTCTTTGTTTCTCGTTTTTCTTTGTTTCTGTCATATTGATGCTTTAGGCAATATTTCCCGTTTTCTTTGTTTCTATGCTTTAGGCAATATTTCCCGTTTTCTTTGTTTCTCGTTTTTCTTTGTTTCTGTCATATTGATGCTTTAGGCAATATTTCCCGTTTTCTTTGTTTCTATGCTTTAGGCAATATTTCCCGTTTTCTTTGTTTCTCGTTTTTCTTTGTTTCTGTCATATTGATGCTTTAGGCAATATTTCCCGTTTTCTTTGTTTCTATGCTTTAGGCAATATTTCCCGTTTTCTTTGTTTCTCGTTTTTCTTTGTTTCTGTCATATTGATGCTTTAGGCAATATTTCCCGTTTTCTTTGTTTCTATGCTTTAGGCAATATTTCCCGTTTTCTTTGTTTCTGTTTTGTACTAAAAACCCATATAGTTTAGTAATATTTTGACTTTATAATAAAAACTTAAAATCATGAACTCCATAGTAAACTCTATAGATTTCACATAGATATTTTCATCATTTGTATTGGAAACGTCATTTTCATATGCTTCCTAGATATGCGATCTAGAAACCATGAAGCTGTGCTTGATGATTTACCTATATGTATAAGACAGAGAGTAAGATTAGGAGAGGAGAGAAATAAGAAATAATAATAAATATATCGACGTTTTAGCCGGATTAAAGCTGGTTTTACGTGTACATCTCCTTTAAGTAGTATAAGCTTAAAATCATGAACTCTATAAAAAAATTATATTGAAAACACTGTTATTTTTATCATTTGTATTAGAAAAGTCATTTTCATATGCTTCTTTAATGATCTAATTACACGAAGCTCCGCTTGATGATTTAATTATTTTTACTTCGTTAATACAGTGATTGATGAGGGGAGAAATCCAATTTTTATTGCATATAGTTTAATATCAGAAACTCTATAGTAAAAACTGTTGAAGAAATTGTTATTTTTATCATTTGTATTGGAAACGTCATTTTCATATGCTTTTTAATTATCTAAATAACACGAAACTCGTCTCGAAGCTACGGTCAATAACTTTTAGCAAGTTATCTAGTATTTTGTTTTAAACTTAAAATCATCGAATTTGGCATTATTTGGACGTTTGTCATTTAACTTTCCCTTATGTGATTTAAACCAAATTTTGATGCTTTAGGCAATATTTCCCGTTTTCTTTGTTTCTCGTTTTTCTTTGTTTCTGTCATATTGATGCTTTAGGCAATATTTCCCGTTTTCTTTGTTTCTATGCTTTAGGCAATATTTCCCGTTTTCTTTGTTTCTCGTTTTTCTTTGTTTCTGTCATATTGATGCTTTAGGCAATATTTCCCGTTTTCTTTGTTTCTATGCTTTAGGCAATATTTCCCGTTTTCTTTGTTTCTGTTTTGTACTAAAAACCCATATAGTTTAGTAATATTTTGACTTTATAATAAAAACTTAAAATCATGAACTCCATAGTAAACTCTATAGATTTCACATAGATATTTTCATCATTTGTATTGAAAACGTCATTTTCATATGCTTCCTTAATGATCTAGAAACCATGAAGCTGTGCTTGATGATTTACCTATATGTATAAGACAGAGAGTAAGATATTGATAAGGAGAGAAATCCAATTTTTATTGCATATATCGACGTTTTAGCCGGATTAAAGCTGGTTTTACGTGTACATCTCCTTTAAGTAGTATAAGCTTAAAATCATGAACTCTATAGAAAATTATATTGAAAACACTGTTATTTTTATCATTTGTATTAGAAAAGTCATTTTCATATGCTTCTTTAATGATCTAATTACACGAAGCTCCGCTTGATGATTTATTTGTACTTCGTTAATACAGTGATTGATGAGGGGAGAAATCCAATTTTTATTGCATAGTTTAATATCAGAAACTCTATAGTAAAAACTGTTGAAGAAATTGTTATTTTTATCATTTGTATTGGAAACGTCATTTTCATATGCTTTTTAATTATCTAAATAACACGAAACTCGTCTCGAAGCTACGGTCGATAACTTTTAGCAAGTTATCTAGTATTTTGTTTTAAACTTAAAATCATCGAATTTGGCAATATATGGACGTTTGTCATTTAACTTTCCCTTATGTGATTTAAACCAAATATTGATGCTTTAGGCAATATTTCCCGTTTTCTTTGTTTTTATGCTTTAGGCAATATTTCCCGTTTTCTTTGTTTCTGTTTTGTACTAAAAACCCATATAATTTAGTAATATTTTGACTTTATAATAAAAACTTAAAATCATGAACTCCATAGAAAACTCTATAGATTTCACATAGATATTTTCATCATTTGTATTGGAAACGTCATTTTCATATGCTTCCTTAATGATCTAGAAACCATGAAGCTGTGCTTGATGATTTACCTATATGTATTTCGTTAAGACAGAGAGTAAGATATTGATAAGGAGAGAAATCCAATTTTTATTGCATATATCGACGTTTTAGCCGGATTAAAGCTGGTTTTACGTGTACATCTCCTTTAAGTAGTATAAGCTTAAAATCATGAACTCTATAGAAAATTATATTGAAAACACTGTTATTTTTATCATTTGTATTAGAAAAGTCATTTTCATATGCTTCTTTAATGATCTAATTACACGAAGCTCCGCTTGATGATTTATTTGTACTTCGTTAATACAGTGATTGATGAGGGGAGAAATCCAATTTTTATTGCATATAGTTTAATATCAGAAACTCTATAGTAAAAACTGTTGAAGAAATTGTTATTTTTATCATTTGTATTGGAAACGTCATTTTCATATGCTTTTTAATTATCTAAATAACACGAAACTCGTCTCGAAGCTACGGTCGATACCTTTTAGCAAGTTATCTAGTATTTTGTTTTAAACTTAAAATCATCGAATTTGGCAATATATGGACGTTTGTCATTTAACTTTCCCTTATGTGATTTAAACCAAATATTGATGCTTTAGGCAATATTTCCCGTTTTCTTTGTTTCTATGCTTTAGGCAATATTTCCCGTTTTCTTTGTTTCTCGTTTTTCTTTGTTTCTGTCATATTGATGCTTTAGGCAATATTTCCCGTTTTCTTTGTTTCTATGCTTTAGGCAATATTTCCCGTTTTCTTTGTTTCTCGTTTTTCTTTGTTTCTGTCATATTGATGCTTTAGGCAATATTTCCCGTTTTCTTTGTTTCTATGCTTTAGGCAATATTTCCCGTTTTCTTTGTTTCTCGTTTTTCTTTGTTTCTGTCATATTGATGCTTTAGGCAATATTTCCCGTTTTCTTTGTTTCTATGCTTTAGGCAATATTTCCCGTTTTCTTTGTTTCTGTTTTGTACTAAAAACCCATATAGTTTAGTAATATTTTGACTTTATAATAAAAACTTAAAATCATGAACTCCATAGTAAACTCTATAGATTTCACATAGATATTTTCATCATTTGTATTGGAAACGTCATTTTCATATGCTTCCTAGATATGCGATCTAGAAACCATGAAGCTGTGCTTGATGAATTACCTATATGTATAAGACAGAGAGTAAGATTAGGAGAGGAGAGAAATAAGAAATAATAATAAATATATCGACGTTTTAGCCGGATTAAAGCTGGTTTTACGTGTACATCTCCTTTAAGTAGTATAAGCTTAAAATCATGAACTCTATAGAAAAATTATATTGAAAACACTGTTATTTTTATCATTTGTATTAGAAAAGTCATTTTCATATGCTTCTTTAATGATCTAATTACACGAAGCTCCGCTTGATGATTTAATCATTTGTACTTCGTTAATACAGTGATTGATGAGGGGAGAAATCCAATTTTTATTGCATATAGTTTAATATCAGAAACTCTATAGTAAAAACGGTTGAAGAAATTGTTATTTTTATCATTTGTATTGGAAACGTCATTTTCATATGCTTTTTAATTATCTAAATAACACGAAACTCGTCTCGAAGCTACGGTCAATAACTTTTAGCAAGTTATCTAGTATTTTGTTTTAAACTTAAAATCATCGAATTTGGCAATATTTGGACGTTTGTCATTTAACTTTCCCTTATGTGATTTAAACCAAATTTTGATGTTTTAGGCAATATTTCCCGTTTTCTTTGTTTCTATGCTTTAGGCAATATTTCCCATTTTCTTTGTTTCTCGTTTTTCTTTGTTTCTGTCATATTGATGCTTTAGGCAATATTTCCCGTTTTCTTTGTTTCTATGCTTTAGGCAATATTTCCCGTTTTCTTTGTTTCTGTTTTGTACTAAAAACCCATATAGTTTAGTAATATTTTGACTTTATAATAAAAACTTAAAATCATGAACTCCATAGTAAACTCTATAGATTTCACATAGATATTTTCATCATTTGTATTGAAAACGTCATTTTCATATGCTTCCTTAATGATCTAGAAACCATGAAGCTGTGCTTGATGATTTACCTATATGTATAAGACAGAGAGTAAGATATTGATAAGGAGAGAAATCCAATTTTTATTGCATATATCGACGTTTTAGCCGGATTAAAGCTGGTTTTACGTGTACATCTCCTTTAAGCTTAAAATCATGAACTCTATAGAAAATTATATTGAAAACACTGTTATTTTTATCATTTGTATTAGAAAAGTCATTTTCATATGCTTCTTTAATGATCTAATTACACGAAGCTCCGCTTGATGATTTATTTGTACTTCGTTAATACAGTGATTGATGAGGGGAGAAATCCAATTTTTATTGCATATAGCTTAATATCAGAAACTCTATAGTAAAAACTGTTGAAGAAATTGTTATTTTTATCATTTGTATTGGAAACGTCATTTTCATATGCTTTTTAATTATCTAAATAACACGAAACTCGTCTCGAAGCTACGGTCGATAACTTTTAGCAAGTTATCTAGTATTTTGTTTTAAACTTAAAATCATCGAATTTGGCAATATATGGACGTTTGTCATTTAACTTTCCCTTATGTGATTTAAACCAAATATTGATGCTTTAGGCAATATTTCCCGTTTTCTTTGTTTCTATGCTTTAGGCAATATTTCCCGTTTTCTTTGTTTCTGTTTTGTACTAAAAACCCATATAATTTAGTAATATTTCTATTGCTTTAGGCAATATTTCCCGTTTTCTTTGTTTCTCGTTTTTCTTTGTTTCTGTCATATTGATGCTTTAGGCAATATTTCCCGTTTTCTTTGTTTCTATGCTTTAGGCAATATTTCCCGTTTTCTTTGTTTCTCGTTTTTCTTTGTTTCTGTCATATTGATGCTTTAGGCAATATTTCCCGTTTTCTTTGTTTCTATGCTTTAGGCAATATTTCCCGTTTTCTTTGTTTCTCGTTTTTCTTTGTTTCTGTCATATTGATGCTTTAGGCAATATTTCCCGTTTTCTTTGTTTCTATGCTTTAGGCAATATTTCCCGTTTTCTTTGTTTCTCGTTTTTCTTTGTTTCTGTCATATTGATGCTTTAGGCAATATTTCCCGTTTTCTTTGTTTCTATGCTTTAGGCAATATTTCCCGTTTTCTTTGTTTCTGTTTTGTACTAAAAACCCATATAGTTTAGTAATATTTTGACTTTATAATAAAAACTTAAAATCATGAACTCCATAGTAAACTCTATAGATTTCACATAGATATTTTCATCATTTGTATTGGAAACGTCATTTTCATATGCTTCCTAGATATGCGATCTAGAAACCATGAAGCTGTGCTTGATGATTTACCTATATGTATAAGACAGAGAGTAAGATTAGGAGAGGAGAGAAATAAGAAATAATAATAAATATATCGACGTTTTAGCCGGATTAAAGCTGGTTTTACGTGTACATCTCCTTTAAGTAGTATAAGCTTAAAATCATGAACTCTATAAAAAAATTATATTGAAAACACTGTTATTTTTATCATTTGTATTAGAAAAGTCATTTTCATATGCTTCTTTAATGATCTAATTACACGAAGCTCCGCTTGATGATTTAATTATTTTTACTTCGTTAATACAGTGATTGATGAGGGGAGAAATCCAATTTTTATTGCATATAGTTTAATATCAGAAACTCTATAGTAAAAACTGTTGAAGAAATTGTTATTTTTATCATTTGTATTGGAAACGTCATTTTCATATGCTTTTTAATTATCTAAATAACACGAAACTCGTCTCGAAGCTACGGTCGATAACTTTTAGCAAGTTATCTAGTATTTTGTTTTAAGCTTAAAATCATCGAATTTGGCAATATTTGGACGTTTGTCATTTAACTTTCCCTTATGTGATTTAAACCAAATATTGATGCTTTAGGCAATATTTCCCGTTTTCTTTGTTTCTCGTTTTTCTTTGTTTCTGTCATATTGATGCTTTAGGCAATATTTCCCGTTTTCTTTGTTTCTATGCTTTAGGCAATATTTCCCGTTTTCTTTGTTTCTGTTTTGTACTAAAAACCCATATAGTTTAGTAATATTTTGACTTTATAATAAAAACTTAAAATCATGAACTCCATAGTAAACTCTATAGATTTCACATAGATATTTTCATCATTTGTATTGAAAACGTCATTTTCATATGCTTCCTTATTGATCTAGAAACCATGAAGCTGTGCTTGATGATTTACCTATATGTATAAGACAGAGAGTAAGATATTGATAAGGAGAGAAATCCAATTTTTATTGCATATATCGACGTTTTAGCCGGATTAAAGCTGGTTTTACGTGTACATCTCCTTTAAGTAGTATAAGCTTAAAATCATGAACTCTATAGAAAATTATATTGAAAACACTGTTATTTTTATCATTTGTATTAGAAAAGTCATTTTCATATGCTTCTTTAATGATCTAATTACACGAAGCTCCGCTTGATGATTTATTTGTACTTCGTTAATACAGTGATTGATGAGGGGAGAAATCCAATTTTTATTGCATATAGCTTAATATCAGAAACTCTATAGTAAAAACTGTTGAAGAAATTGTTATTTTTATCATTTGCATTGGAAACGTCATTTTCATA
>NW_027189463.1:165000-170000 GCF_040958095.1 Procambarus clarkii
GTTTCTATGCTTTAGGCAATATTTCCCGTTTTCTTTGTTTCTCGTTTTTCTTTGTTTCTGTCATATTGATGCTTTAGGCAATATTTCCCGTTTTCTTTGTTTCTATGCTTTAGGCAATATTTCCCGTTTTCTTTGTTTCTCGTTTTTCTTTGTTTCTGTCATATTGATGCTTTAGGCAATATTTCCCGTTTTCTTTGTTTCTATGCTTTAGGCAATATTTCCCGTTTTCTTTGTTTCTCGTTTTTCTTTGTTTCTGTCATATTGATGCTTTAGGCAATATTTCCCGTTTTCTTTGTTTCTATGCTTTAGGCAATATTTCCCGTTTTCTTTGTTTCTGTTTTGTACTAAAAACCCATATAGTTTAGTAATATTTTGACTTTATAATAAAAACTTAAAATCATGAACTCCATAGTAAACTCTATAGATTTCACATAGATATTTTCATCATTTGTATTGGAAACGTCATTTTCATATGCTTCCTAGATATGCGATCTAGAAACCATGAAGCTGTGCTTGATGAATTACCTATATGTATAAGACAGAGAGTAAGATTAGGAGAGGAGAGAAATAAGAAATAATAATAAATATATCGACGTTTTAGCCGGATTAAAGCTGGTTTTACGTGTACATCTCCTTTAAGTAGTATAAGCTTAAAATCATGAACTCTATAGAAAAATTATATTGAAAACACTGTTATTTTTATCATTTGTATTAGAAAAGTCATTTTCATATGCTTCTTTAATGATCTAATTACACGAAGCTCCGCTTGATGATTTAATCATTTGTACTTCGTTAATACAGTGATTGATGAGGGGAGAAATCCAATTTTTATTGCATATAGTTTAATATCAGAAACTCTATAGTAAAAACTGTTGAAGAAATTGTTATTTTTATCATTTGTATTGGAAACGTCATTTTCATATGCTTTTTAATTATCTAAATAACACGAAACTCGTCTCGAAGCTACGGTCAATAACTTTTAGCAAGTTATCTAGTATTTTGTTTTAAACTTAAAATCATCGAATTTGGCAATATTTGGACGTTTGTCATTTAACTTTCCCTTATGTGATTTAAACCAAATTTTGATGCTTTAGGCAATATTTCCCGTTTTCTTTGTTTCTATGCTTTAGGCAATATTTCCCATTTTCTTTGTTTCTCGTTTTTCTTTGTTTCTGTCATATTGATGCTTTAGGCAATATTTCCCGTTTTCTTTGTTTCTATGCTTTAGGCAATATTTCCCGTTTTCTTTGTTTCTGTTTTGTACTAAAAACCCATATAGTTTAGTAATATTTTGACTTTATAATAAAAACTTAAAATCATGAACTCCATAGTAAACTCTATAGATTTCACATAGATATTTTCATCATTTGTATTGAAAACGTCATTTTCATATGCTTCCTTAATGATCTAGAAACCATGAAGCTGTGCTTGATGATTTACCTATATGTATAAGACAGAGAGTAAGATATTGATAAGGAGAGAAATCCAATTTTTATTGCATATATCGACGTTTTAGCCGGATTAAAGCTGGTTTTACGTGTACATCTCCTTTAAGCTTAAAATCATGAACTCTATAGAAAATTATATTGAAAACACTGTTATTTTTATCATTTGTATTAGAAAAGTCATTTTCATATGCTTCTTTAATGATCTAATTACACGAAGCTCCGCTTGATGATTTATTTGTACTTCGTTAATACAGTGATTGATGAGGGGAGAAATCCAATTTTTATTGCATATAGCTTAATATCAGAAACTCTATAGTAAAAACTGTTGAAGAAATTGTTATTTTTATCATTTGTATTGGAAACGTCATTTTCATATGCTTTTTAATTATCTAAATAACACGAAACTCGTCTCGAAGCTACGGTCGATAACTTTTAGCAAGTTATCTAGTATTTTGTTTTAAACTTAAAATCATCGAATTTGGCAATATATGGACGTTTGTCATTTAACTTTCCCTTATGTGATTTAAACCAAATATTGATGCTTTAGGCAATATTTCCCGTTTTCTTTGTTTCTATGCTTTAGGCAATATTTCCCGTTTTCTTTGTTTCTGTTTTGTACTAAAAACCCATATAATTTAGTAATATTTCTATTGCTTTAGGCAATATTTCCCGTTTTCTTTGTTTCTCGTTTTTCTTTGTTTCTGTCATATTGATGCTTTAGGCAATATTTCCCGTTTTCTTTGTTTCTATGCTTTAGGCAATATTTCCCGTTTTCTTTGTTTCTTGTTTTTCTTTGTTTCTGTCATATTGATGCTTTAGGCAATATTTCCCGTTTTCTTTGTTTCTATGCTTTAGGCAATATTTCCCGTTTTCTTTGTTTCTCGTTTTTCTTTGTTTCTGTCATATTGATGCTTTAGGCAATATTTCCCGTTTTCTTTGTTTCTATGCTTTAGGCAATATTTCCCGTTTTCTTTGTTTCTCGTTTTTCTTTGTTTCTGTCATATTGATGCTTTAGGCAATATTTCCCGTTTTCTTTGTTTCTATGCTTTAGGCAATATTTCCCGTTTTCTTTGTTTCTGTTTTGTACTAAAAACCCATATAGTTTAGTAATATTTTGACTTTATAATAAAAACTTAAAATCATGAACTCCATAGTAAACTCTATAGATTTCACATAGATATTTTCATCATTTGTATTGGAAACGTCATTTTCATATGCTTCCTAGATATGCGATCTAGAAACCATGAAGCTGTGCTTGATGATTTACCTATATGTATAAGACAGAGAGTAAGATTAGGAGAGGAGAGAAATAAGAAATAATAATAAATATATCGACGTTTTAGCCGGATTAAAGCTGGTTTTACGTGTACATCTCCTTTAAGTAGTATAAGCTTAAAATCATGAACTCTATAAAAAAATTATATTGAAAACACTGTTATTTTTATCATTTGTATTAGAAAAGTCATTTTCATATGCTTCTTTAATGATCTAATTACACGAAGCTCCGCTTGATGATTTAATTATTTTTACTTCGTTAATACAGTGATTGATGAGGGGAGAAATCCAATTTTTATTGCATATAGTTTAATATCAGAAACTCTATAGTAAAAACTGTTGAAGAAATTGTTATTTTTATCATTTGTATTGGAAACGTCATTTTCATATGCTTTTTAATTATCTAAATAACACGAAACTCGTCTCGAAGCTACGGTCAATAACTTTTAGCAAGTTATCTAGTATTTTGTTTTAAACTTAAAATCATCGAATTTGGCAATATATGGACGTTTGTCATTTAACTTTCCCTTATGTGATTTAAACCAAATATTGATGCTTTAGGCAATATTTCCCGTTTTCTTTGTTTCTATGCTTTAGGCAATATTTCCCGTTTTCTTTGTTTCTGTTTTGTACTAAAAACCCATATAATTTAGTAATATTTCTATTGCTTTAGGCAATATTTCCCGTTTTCTTTGTTTCTCGTTTTTCTTTGTTTCTGTCATATTGATGCTTTAGGCAATATTTCCCGTTTTCTTTGTTTCTATGCTTTAGGCAATATTTCCCGTTTTCTTTGTTTCTCGTTTTTCTTTGTTTCTGTCATATTGATGCTTTAGGCAATATTTCCCGTTTTCTTTGTTTCTATGCTTTAGGCAATATTTCCCGTTTTCTTTGTTTCTCGTTTTTCTTTGTTTCTGTCATATTGATGCTTTAGGCAATATTTCCCGTTTTCTTTGTTTCTATGCTTTAGGCAATATTTCCCGTTTTCTTTGTTTCTCGTTTTTCTTTGTTTCTGTCATATTGATGCTTTAGGCAATATTTCCCGTTTTCTTTGTTTCTATGCTTTAGGCAATATTTCCCGTTTTCTTTGTTTCTGTTTTGTACTAAAAACCCATATAGTTTAGTAATATTTTGACTTTATAATAAAAACTTAAAATCATGAACTCCATAGTAAACTCTATAGATTTCACATAGATATTTTCATCATTTGTATTGGAAACGTCATTTTCATATGCTTCCTAGATATGCGATCTAGAAACCATGAAGCTGTGCTTGATGATTTACCTATATGTATAAGACAGAGAGTAAGATTAGGAGAGGAGAGAAATAAGAAATAATAATAAATATATCGACGTTTTAGCCGGATTAAAGCTGGTTTTACGTGTACATCTCCTTTAAGTAGTATAAGCTTAAAATCATGAACTCTATAAAAAAATTATATTGAAAACACTGTTATTTTTATCATTTGTATTAGAAAAGTCATTTTCATATGCTTCTTTAATGATCTAATTACACGAAGCTCCGCTTGATGATTTAATTATTTTTACTTCGTTAATACAGTGATTGATGAGGGGAGAAATCCAATTTTTATTGCATATAGTTTAATATCAGAAACTCTATAGTAAAAACTGTTGAAGAAATTGTTATTTTTATCATTTGTATTGGAAACGTCATTTTCATATGCTTTTTAATTATCTAAATAACACGAAACTCGTCTCGAAGCTACGGTCAATAACTTTTAGCAAGTTATGTAGTATTTTGTTTTAAACTTAAAATCATCGAATTTGGCATTATTTGGACGTTTGTCATTTAACTTTCCCTTATGTGATTTAAACCAAATTTTGATGCTTTAGGCAATATTTCCCGTTTTCTTTGTTTCTCGTTTTTCTTTGTTTCTGTCATATTGATGCTTTAGGCAATATTTCCCGTTTTCTTTGTTTCTATGCTTTAGGCAATATTTCCCGTTTTCTTTGTTTCTCGTTTTTCTTTGTTTCTGTCATATTGATGCTTTAGGCAATATTTCCCGTTTTCTTTGTTTCTATGCTTTAGGCAATATTTCCCGTTTTCTTTGTTTCTGTTTTGTACTAAAAACCCATATAGTTTAGTAATATTTTGACTTTATAATAAAAACTTAAAATCATGAACTCCATAGTAAACTCTATAGATTTCACATAGATATTTTCATCATTTGTATTGAAAACGTCATTTTCATATGCTTCCTTAATGATCTAGAAACCATGAAGCTGTGCTTGATGATTTACCTATATGTATAAGACAGAG
>NW_027189464.1:0-167500 GCF_040958095.1 Procambarus clarkii
TGATGGTGTTCCAGGAACCACATCAGACGAACGTTAACCATACGTTCAAAGAGTTTGCAGACACAACTTGTGAGAGCAATAGGGGCAAAGTCCTTAGGGGAAGTACCCAGAGACCCCGGTTTGCGAATAGGGAGGACAACGGCATCGAGCCAGTCCTCAGGGACTGACGACGACTCCCAGATCCGATTATACAGACTCAGTAAATACTGAGACGTGCACGGAGGGAGATGGCGAAGCATCTCATAATGAATACCATCGGAGCCCGCCGCCGTAGAACCGCAGAGGGCCAGGGCAGAAACGAAGTTCAGAGAGAGAGAAGGGATCATTATAGGGAAGTTGAAGACGAGTGCAGAAATCTAAAGGACGAGACTCAAGAACAGGCTTACGAAGAAGAGAAGATTGGGGAAGATGAAGACCAGAGCTAACAGAAGAAAAGTGGGAACCCAGTTCGGAAGCGACCTGCAACGGGTCCGCCACAAGAGTATCATGGAGGTGAAGGACCGGTGAAACATCGGGAACGAATTTACCCGCTATCTTGCGGATACGCTTCCAGATCTGGGCCAGAGGAGTTTCGGGACGTAATTGTTGAGACATAAGATGCCCAACATTCACGTTTAGCCGTACGGATGGCCCTACGGGCCACCGCACTCGCTTTCCGAAAGAAAAGAAAAGAATCGGTCGTCTGCCTACGGCGGTGCCTCTTCCAGGCTGCACGCTTACAGCGGACAGCCCGAGCACAGTTCGCATTCCACCAGGGAACACACTTCCGTGGACCCCGGGAGGAAGAGCGAGGGATAGAGCGGAGGGCAGCGTTGAAGACAGTGTCATGAAAAAGGAGGAGAGCGCGAGAGAGAGGCAGAAGGGAGAGGTCAGAGAGAGCAGCACTGAGGGTAAATAGGGTCCAGTCCGCATTAGCAAACTGCCACCTAGGGAAAGAGAGGGAAGGGCGAAAAGAGAAAAAGGAAACAAGGATGGGGAAATGATCACTTCCGTGGAGGTCATCAAGAACCTGCCACGTGAAATCTAAGTAAAGAGAAGAAGAGCAGAGAGAAAGATCAAGACAAGAAAGGGTGCGAGTCCGAGAGTCCAAATGAGTGGGATCACCAGAATTCAGAAGAGACAGGGAAGAAGAGAGGAGAAACGGCTCAAGAAGGCGACCCCGGGTATTCGTCAGAACGTCACCCCAAAGAGAATGACGACAATTGAAGTCACCCAGCAGGAGCACAGGCTCCGGCAAGGAGTCTAGGAGGTGTTTCAAATCAGGAAGAGAAAGCGGGACACTCGGGGGGAGATAAATGGAACAAACAGTGTACCATTTCCCCACAAAGATACGAGCAGCAGAACAATGGAGAGGTGGTGGAAAAAGTAAAGGAACAAAGGGAACATCAGCACGAATCAAGAGAGCAGAAGAAATAGAAGCCCCAGCAATGGCTGGGGGGGGGAGAGAAAGGAATAGCCACGAAAACGACCAGGACGAGCACCAAGCATTGGCTCCTGGAGACAGACACAAAGGGGCGAAAACCGCGAAATCAGAAGTTGGAGTTCGAGGAAATTGGCGTAATAACCTCGAACGTTCCATTGAAGAACAGACATCGACGAGAAGGGAAAGGACAACAACAGAGAACAAGGAAGAAACCAAGGCGAAAGAGCAACAGAGCACGTTAAAGAATATCAGGGTCAGCAAAGTCAGGGTTAGGGGGCACGGGTAAACTGAGCAAAGACGGAGGGAAGGAAACGGGAGAACAGATCAGAGGTGGGCGGGCGGGGTCCGGAGGAGGAGGAGGAGGAGACAACGGAGAGGAGCAGTCAAGGACAGCAGCAGGAAGAGGGGGAGTAGAAAGAGGGGAGCATACCTCAGCAAGAGCAGCAACTGAGAGGGAAGCGGGGGCCAAAGAAACCTCCATAGCAGGAACAGGGGGCGCAACCACCGAAATGGGAGGGGAAGGAGCAACAGAGCCAGAAGTAGGAGCCGAGGAAGAAAGCGAAACCTTCTTACCCGCCGGGGAAGAGGAAGGAGAGGAGCCAGGTTTACGCTTCTGACTTAAAGAGACCGGTGTCCCAGCAACCACGTACTGGGCAACGGATTCTAGCGTCTCAACAGGAGAAGCTGAACGAGAGCACACATGACGGCCGTTTGGAGAGCGATGGACATCCGCCCGCACCGACAGGCGGCGGGGAGAGTCAAGAGACGGAGGGGAAGGATGGGAAGGAGGAACGGAGGGAGACGAGGAAGAAGACACAGGAGACACGACAGACCGGGTAGAAGGAAGGGGAACCCCAGACATAGGACCAGGAGGAGGATCCTTCGGGACAGAACCCAAAGGAACAGAGGAGGGGGCAGTGGGCGCATCAGGGTCCAAGGCCCGGAAACGGTTGTGAGTCTGAGGAAGGCGGGAAGGACGAGGAGAGGAAGAGCGCAACACGCGAGCATAAGAGATATTAGCATAAGGCGGGAGCCGGCGAACCTGGCGTCTCGCCTCAGGAAAAGATAAACGCTCCCGGTGCTTCAGGTTGAGGACGGCTGCCTCAAGCTTGTAATGGACACACGCGCGGGAGAAGTTAGGATGGGCCTCACCGCAGTTGTGGCAACGAGCCTGGGGAGAAGTGCACTCCGACTTAGAGTGACCTTCGCCACCACACAAAGGACAGAGAGAGACAGTCCCAGAGCAGCGGAGGGCACCATGCCCAAACCTCCAGCACTTGTTGCAGAGCCGAGGAGAAGGAATGTACTCCTGGACAGAGCACCTGGCACCAGCAAGAATGACAGAGGGTGGAAGGGTCCTACCATCAAAGGTAATCTTCACAACCCGGAGGGGTTGACGGCGACTACCACGAGGGGGACGAGTAAACGTGTCCACCTGGAGAATAGAATGGCCCTGGGCAGCGAGGATATGTCGAATATCGTCGTGGCAGTCGCGCAGGTCCCGAACACCGGTCGCAACATGGGGCGGGAGCAGAATAGTGCCAACACTGGCATTCAACTGAGCGTTCTTCGAGACCCGAACAGGGGTCTCGCCAAGGCAGGATAAGGCAGCCAAGCGGGAAGCAGCATCCTGAGAAGGAGCAGCAACGACACATGTACCGAGACGAGTGGGGTTGGAGGTAACAGAGGCATCCACGGAATCAACGAGATGTCGATGGAGGGAGAAATCGTCAGGAGGCGCAGAATCAAGAGGGAGGAGATCAAAATATTTGGCCCACGAAGCGGGACCAAACAAGGCTTGATAGGTAGCAGAACTGGAAGGAATCGAGCGAGGGCGGCGGTGAGAACCCCCAGAGAGAGAGGGGTTAAAAGGCGCAGTAGTTACAACTAGAGAAGGAGCCGCGCCAGGGGACGAGGTAGTCACCACTGGGGGCTTGGGGCCCCACAAACGCCACCTTAAGAAACCGACAGTCCGTCGAGATCGGGTTCAGTGACGAAAGGAGGATTGACAATAAAAGGTTCCCCTCGCTCTCGACGTCGGGTACTACAGTTCTACGGGTGCAAGAGTATGCCTCCTCAAGCACCCGGGCGTCAAAATAGTAGTAGTCCAAGGGAAGAACCAGAACAAGCAAAAGGTCGGCAGGAAACGGCAAGCAGATAGGAGAAGAGGGGGGAGAAAAACGAAACAGAAGGAAAAGGAAAAGGTGCCCAGCAGAATTGGAGAGGACGGCAGCAGGAGCACAAGGCTAGAAAAGGACAGAGGACTGTCCCAAGGAGCATCACACTCTGGCAGCCGCCCACTAAGCCCCCACAAGGGCAACAACGAGCTGAGCGGGGAGGGGGTCCACACTAAAGATTTGGTTGTGGAGGAGATTCCCGCCCGAAGGTCGGCCATCTCGGCGCGCAGATTGAACGCCCCTGGCTGGACTTTCTTTCCACACCTCGCCTGGGACTCATCTTTGAATTCAGATGGCTTTTTTGGGCCAGTGTGTGCTCACTGCAGCTACCCAGGGGCTCACAGCACCGGGGGAGGCCGGAGCCTCACTAATGGACGCCTCCCCGAGCGGGGGCGCCATGTACGTTGACAGCAAGTTCCAGAGAGGAAAACGTCTGCTGGAAAATGAGTCGGCTGATGCTGCGCCAAAGCGAGATGCTAAGAGAATGTCTTTGCCTTCAGAAGACCTTTCTCCTGTGGTACCTCATTCCTCGTTTGTGGTTGTCCTAATCCAGTCAGAATCAGCTCAGTGCGTGGTTGCAAATCCTCGTACCTTAGGTGCAGCAATTGAGGCTTCGGTATTGTGGCCACATTGCCTGCCTGAGACCGCGTGTACCCTGGGTAGGGGTGCAGCACTGAAGCTACACATCAAAAAGGAGGCTCTATCACACATCCGTGTATCCGACATTATTAAGTTGGGGGACTGGCCCGTCAGGTGCCGACAGGTATTGTCGCAGGAGCAGTCTCGGGCCCGGTATGGGAAGATTGGCCCAATGACCAGAGTGTTGATGTGGATAACATCCAGACCGCTCTGCATGTGTTAGGGGGTGCATCAGCGGGATTATTGGAAGTTACCGGGATTCGCGGAGCAGCAAACCCGACATCCATGGTCTGTGTAAAGTTCGATGGGCCCCTCCCTGATCGGGTGGTACTACACAGAACCTCGTATCAGGTCCAGCCCTACAACTTCCCTGTGTAACGATGTTACGCTTGTTATCTATTGGGGCACAGTCGCCTCGCCTGCCATAATGAAGCACACTGTGCAAACTGCGGCAAAACAGGCCATACAGACAGATATAACGGTGGGTGCAACTTCAGGGGAAGGTCAAGCTTCCCATGACCTTGGAGTCATTGGATATGGGTTTGTGGATTACCTGACCTAGCAGTTTATGCCTTTGGGGAGATCTCCCATCCCCCCCCCTGGCGTATGCATTAATGATATATAATGCATATGCCAGCCAGTCCAAGCCTAATCTTAAGATAATTCTCCTATCTCTCAATTTATTCTTTACCTACTCTTCACAGCAAGTCTTTGTCACCCACATTGAACAATATTCTAAGTCTTCACCACCCCAAAACTTGCCTCGCCACCCAACTTTTACCTTACCATACATCTTTGCTACCCATCATTTGGTTTGGATTAAACATTCAAGGTTAAATGTTTGCCCTTGATCACCTAGCAGCAATTGAGGATACAGATGTAAACTGATTGGAGAGTCGCGTTCCGAGTGTAAACTAGTAGAACGTAAGTCAAGAAACTGATCCAGTGATCCAGTAGTATGATCCACAATAGACTTGAGAATGGTCCAGGACGGACCGAAACGTCGTTGTCCCTTCACCTTCTAGTGTGTGGTCTGGTCAACATACTTCAGCCACGTTATTGTGACTCGTCGTCTGCACATGATCCAGTAATTTGTTCCGCAAATCCACAACCCAGTTACCAAACCAGAATTTACCCAGGTATTTCCTAAATCTAAACTTATCTTCATTTAAAGCCTTATCAATAGCTTCCTTGTTATGCCCATTCATCTACTTGTACACTTCAATCATGTCACGTTAAGGTTTTTCCAACATCTCTTCATACGGAAGCTTTCTAATTTGCGGGATTAACTTTGTCATCCTAACTGACGTGTTCTAGTGAATTATGTCCATTCTTTAGTATGGCGACCAAAACTGAACGGCATAATGTAAATGGGGCCTAAAAACAATACGTTAATAAACCCAGCCGACTTATTGCTAACTCTTCTTTAAATAAATCTATGGGAAAGAAAAGCTCTCAGCCTGCTAACAAGAGTGTACAAATCCACAAGGGCCGGGACGAGGATTCGAACCTGCGTCCGAGAGCATCCCAGACGCTGCCGTAATCGACTGAGCTACGACATGGTCAAAAGGAGTTGAAACCGAAGTTCTACTGAACTTACTGGATCCTGCAGCCTCTCCGAGGCACAAACCAGTGTTAGTGTAACAAGAATGTGAAGTTGACTACGTCCATCTAGTTCCACCCGCTCCTCCCCAGAACTAGTTGTTAAATAAGCACTTTACCTTGACTCCTCGGATCCAACACTTGTCCACACGGGCCACACTCCTGAAAAAATATTTTTTACATATATTTAGGGCAAGTATAAGTAAGTAATTATCAAAAGAATGCACCAAACCGGGAAGGCTATGTAGCACCAGGGTAAGTATAAAGTTTATTTCAAATACAATCGAGTAGGAAAATACAATTATGAATTTCAAGAACACTGGAACCAATCACTGGAAAAGGTGTAATTGCAATGGAGATTAATAACAGATTGTATCAACAATAGCGAGTAGGCAAGACTGATAAGACTGCAATAGCCTAACGGAGTACATTTTTGTCTCTGAATCATGAGGCTATGGTTAAGCATCAATGTTCTTTTAAAGTTACATAGAAACACATTATCTTATTAGGGTCTTCCACTAAAAACAAACCTTTTGCTAACCTTAGATAAACGTACTGTGTATTATTAATTTATTTAGCTGTTTATTGGCCTAAATTATATTAATAACATGCTTTAAACCTCTTAAGTACAGAATATGGTCTCTGAGCACCAAACCAACGTTAGAAGCCTAGTGATTACATTGTTAAAAATTACCATTTACAGGTGAAACCATTTCATATCGCAGAGTAAACAAGATGGAAACAATTATCTTCCACACTTATTTGCACAATTGCCATCCTGATATGACCACTCCATCGCCCCAGTCGTTAACATACTAAGTGCAGGCGATGAGTCACAATAACGTGGCTGAAGTAGTTTGACCAGACCACACACTAGCAGGTGAAGGGATGACGACGTTTCGGTCTGTCCTGGACCATTCACAAGTCGACTTGAGAATGGTCCAGGATCGAAATGTCGTCGTCAACACACTAAACAATCTAGGGCGACTTGTTGCTAAACATTACAAGTCACCATTACCTTAGCTACAAGACACGTTGTGCATATTATCAAACTACCTTTAATGTCATAATGCAGCAGTTTGCGCCCTTAAAATACAGATAGACAAACTCCTCAGGAACCGTAGGGGAACCTTTGACAAGCCGCCGGCTTCCTGTTGCCGTAGAGGGCACTATGGAGAAATGGTGCCCCTCTGGTAAATTTAAGTCAATATTACCTAGGAGTTATGATGTACCAGCCATTGAACATCTGGGACTCACAGTTAATATGAAAACAATCCTTAAGAATAGTTAAACGAATCATTGACTTAAACGAACAACATTGAATATTGAACTGTACGAGTCTCTGTTGTGGTCCCATCTGGCCTACTGTGTCCTAATATGGAAACTTCACTTCAAAAACACATCAATGATTTTCCGCTTTGGAGAAAGTTCAAGACAGCAACAACAATCATGCCAGAACTTGTTCAACTGTCACTACCACGAATCTTTGAAGGACTAACACTATAAATGTTTAAATTGTTATAGATTTTGATAGATTAGCCTATAAATTTTGCTAGAAATTACCTACTTAATATTATCTGTTAGATTAAGGCCCTGCCCGAAGCGCTATGCGTACTAGTGGCTTTACAAGAATGTAAACACATCATGCCATGTACTCTCAGAAACCCAATGTAACTTCTTATAGATATATAAATAAATGAATAACAGCCGAGGCCTTTGTAATACTATTTTAATGCATTGCTTTATACTTTGTAAAGTCTTTTAGAGAAGTGCTTTGTATTTATAACCTCCAACTTTGTCAGTATTACAAATTAAAAAAAAAAATTATAATACTGACCAAATTGGAGGCTATTAATACAGACCACTTCTCTAAAATGTCATATTTGACACAGACAGGCTGGACAACAGCTTCAAGCTCAACAAGCCACAATGTAACACAGAAAATAGATGTGTTGTTTCCCCCATAGGGGGGATAAACCCATGAACCCGCTTAACCACTCAAGTCGTAAATGCAGAGTCATTCCTCTTGTTCACAATATACACAAGACAAATCCTCAATAAAATAAGGGTGGAGGGAGTAGGAAGGCTGACCTTTGACAAGGTGCCGCCATCCTGTCCCCGTCGAGGCCACTGTAGATGGTGGCCCTTAGGTCAATTCATCATAGGAGCCCTTCTCCTTCCATCATCCTGAATCATGCTCATCGTACTAACCTGCACCCCCTCAATCCCCCCCCCCCACCATCGTCACACAATCTGTGGCCAAAATTTCTCGTTTCATTCAGATTTTCATCAAAATATGTCGAAGATTTCTCTTTGGGTTGTTTTAAGGGGCCTGACAGCCGAGTGGACAGCGCTTCGGATTCGTAATCCTGAGGTTCCGGGTTCGATCCCCGGTGTAGACTGAAACAAATGGGCACTTTCTTTCACCCAGATGACCCTGTTTACCTATCAGTAAATAAGTACCTGGGAGTTAGACAGCTGCTATGGGCTGCTTCCTGGGGATGTGTAAGAAAAAGAAGGCCTGGTCGAGGACCGGGCCGCGGGGACGCTAAGCCCCGAAATCATCTCAAGATAACCTTAAGATTGCTGGCTAACTACTGGCATGGCTATTAAGGCCACCACAAGCGCCCTAATGACTTAACTAGCGGGTACACCTATGGCTGCCACCTGACAATCTCCTCTATATTTTGTCTAAATACATAAAATATACAAAATAATAACGAATAACAACATGAAGTACACACCTCGTACAATTCTTTCTTTATTATGATTGATTAATGATATCTGTAACACATTTATTTTTTGCTCACTGGTAATCAACGTGACCCTTGCCAGGCGGCGGCTGGTCGACAACTGAGCCACACGTTAAGAAGTGGGACTCCCAGACGCGCCACTCACCCTTACTTCACTATAATATCTAAACTGTCAACCTCTAATACAGTTAAGCATCTGACCACCAGAGGGGCTAATGCTCCCCTGTTATTACGCCATCCATATAATAATTGTTCTCATTATTCATTGTTGCAACGTTTCATGCCCGAAACGCTTTGCGTAATAGTGGCTTTAGGCATTGTATGTACTAGCCCTATCTATAAATCCATCACTCTTTGTAAAATCTCTTGTATGTATGTACCTTACCTAAATAAACATTTGATTTGATTTGAAATACATTCATGTTCTGTAGTGACTATGTCAGACCTCGAAGGAAGAATTGAAACACCCTTCTGAAGATGTATTATTAAATACGAAAATACTTAAGGAAATTCCTGTTTCAATTCTTCCTTCGTGGTCTGACACTATCGTCACATTTTCATCACGTGTTAATTTTCGTGATTTACACGCAAATTTTGTAGTGTATATACGACAACTTCAGGAAAGAAATGAGTAGCGGATTTAGTCTAAACAATAATATATGCGTTTTGTTTTTAGTGCCAAATTATCTGGCAAATATACATTTGGAGATGAAGCTCAATCCTTCCTGTAGCCCAATCTTTCCTGTAGCCCAATCCTTCTTGTAGCCCAATCCTTCTTGTAGCCCAATCCTTCCTGTAGACCAATCCTTCCTGTAGCTCAATCCTTCCTGTAGCCCAATCTTTCCTGTAGCCCAATCCTTCTTGTTGACCAATCCTTCCTGTAGCCCAATCCTTCCTTCCAAATCCGATAGGTAATATAATATTATTGGAGGTGTTGTGGTTTCTGTTCTAGGTTCAGGATTGTACCTGGTCCAGGTGTCATCATGTCCGCGGTTGTTCAACGTCCTCCCAGCAAGCATAAGAAATATTGCCGGAACAACCGTGGACATTTTCAAGAGGAAACTAGATTTATTCCTCCAAGGAGTGCCGGACCAACCGGGCTGTGGTGGGTATGTGGGCCTACGGGCCGCTCCAAGCAACAGCCTGGTGGACCAAACTCTCACAAGTCGAGCCTGGCCTCGGGCCGGGCTTGGGGAGTAGAAGAACTCCCAGAACCCCATCAACCAGGTACCAGGTATCAACCAGGTATCTTCTGTCGCGTTTATTTCTTTGTTGCTATATCCATTGTTCACCAACACTTCAGTTAACTTTCAAACTCCGTACTCACGTTGCTCCATTCTGAGCAGTGGGTAAGGGCTCGACGAATATAAGTGTTTAGAACACTGGCTTTGTGTCTTTGGAAGCACTCACTCCTACTGTTTAGGCATAATCCTATGTTTGTAGGCTTAGTATATACGCTACTGCTTAGAGATGCTCCTGTTAAATTGTGTGTTTATTTGTCTACTTATACTGAATCCTTTTAAAGTGTGTCCTTATCTGTCATTTGCATCAAACTTCATCCCTCCCACTTACCTGTTTGGTAGTGAGTTCTGCTAATCGTGGATTGCTGTTACGTAGCTCATTTAGCTTCATAATAGTTGGATGGCAGAAATAAAAAGGCTTCAATTAAACAGAGCAGAAATTTATGAGAATGATGTTCAAAAATACCAAATAGTTATTATTTTATCTGTAGAAAACGATGTCTTACAGACAGGGTAAAAAAAAAAAATGAATGTAATGAAACATCATTTACATGGCGAGAGCCAGAGGCTCCCTGGAGCTATCCAGGCTGATATGGATGTACTAGATTTTGGCATCAGTCAGTGTGAATGGAGTTCTACTGAATTACAATCTCTCAGCAAATGAACTTTTTTTCACCCTCATTGTTTGCTGTGATCGCCAACATGGTATTTAGAAAAAGTTGATCTGCTGCTGACCTCTTGCTAAATCTCTCCACTAAGTGACATTAGACACTGGATGAATCATAGATCAGCAGTGTTGTTGATCTAAATATAGCAGGTGCATCTGAGTGGGTCTGGATTAGTAGGAAAGCATCACGCACTAGCCCCTATCAGTCACCATTCTGCAATATAAAAAAAATCCCCCATGCTTTCCACATCACTTTTTTATACCCAACATATGCCAAGTTCTGAAAGCGGCGGTTGGTCACATTTGTCCCAATCCCCACTACAGTTTTCAAAATATCCCAAACATCTCAATTTTGAGGCCTGAGCCATATTTTCGAGCCAAATTCTGGCTCTCTGCACGTATTTGCATTTTGAAATTACGAATCTATATACCCAACATATGCCAAGTACTGAAAGCGGCGTTTGGTCACATATATCCCAAACCCCCCTGCAGTTTTCAAAATATCCCAAACATCCCAATTTCGAGGCCTGAGCCATATTTTGGAGCCAAATTCTCGCTCTCTGCACGTATTTGCATTTTGAAATTACGAATCTATATACCCAACATATGCCAAGTACTGAAAGCGGCGTTTGGTCACATTTGTCCCAAACCTCCCTGCAGTTTTCAAAATATCCCAAATATCCTAATTTCGAGGCCTGAGCCATATTATAGAGCCAAATTCTGGCTCTCTGCACGTATTCGCAGTTTGAAATTACGACTTTTTATACCCAACATATACCAAGTACTGAAAGCGGCATTTGGTCACATTTGTCCCAAACCTCCCAGCAGTTTTCAAAATATCCCAAAC
The DNA here is from genome assembly GCF_040958095.1 of Procambarus clarkii. Classification (NCBI taxonomy): domain Eukaryota; kingdom Metazoa; phylum Arthropoda; class Malacostraca; order Decapoda; family Cambaridae; genus Procambarus; species Procambarus clarkii. Next base: position 11,350 of record NW_027189464.1, read on the forward strand.
ATCCCAATTTCGAGGCCTGAGCCATATTTTGGAGCCAAATTCTGGCTCTATGCACGTATTCGCAGATTGAAATTACGACTTTTTTATACCCAACATATACCAAGTACTGAAAGCGGCGTTTGGTCACATTTGTCTCAATCCTTCTTGCAGTTTTCAAAATATCCCAAACATCCCAATTTCGAGGCCTGAGCCATATTTTGGAGCCAAATTCTGGCTCTCTGCACGTATTCGTAGTTTGAAATTGCGACTTTTTTATACCCAACATATGCCAATTACTGAAAGCGGCGTTTGGTGACATTTGTCTCATACCCTCCTGCAGTTTTCAAAATATCCTAAACATCCCAATTTCGAGGCCTGAGCCGTACTTTGGAGCCAAATTCTGGCTCTATGCACGTATACGCAGTTTGAAATTACGACTTTTTTATACCCAACATATGCCAAGTACTGAAAGCGGCAGTGAGTCACATTTCGCACAAACTCCCCTGCAGTTTTCGAAATATCCCAAATATCCATATTTCGAGGCTTGAGCAATATTTTGGAGCCAAATTCTGGCTCTCTGCACGTATTCGCAGTTTGAAATTACGACTTTTTTATACCCAACATATGCCAAGTACTGAAAGCGGCGTTTGGTCACATTTGTCCCAAACCCCCCCTGCAGTTTTCAAAATATCCCAAACATCCCAATTTCGAGGCCTTAGCCATATTTTGGAGCCAAATTCTGGCTCTCTGCACGTATTCGCAGTATGAAATTACGAATTTTTTATACCCAACATATGCCAAGTGTTGAAAGCGGCGTTTGGTTATATTTGTCCCAAACCTCCCTGCAGTTTTCAAAATATCCCAAACATCACAATATCGAGGCCTGAGCCATATTTTGGAGCCAAATTCTGGCACTCTGCACGTATTCGCAGTTTGATATTACGATTTTTATACCCAACATATGCCAAGTACTGAAAGCGCCAGTGAGTCACATTTTCCACAAATTCCCCTGCAGTTTTCGAAATTCCCCAAAAACCCCAATTTCGAGGCGTGAGCCATATTATGGAGCCAAACTCAGGCTCTCTGCACGTATTCGCAGTTTGATATTACGATTTTTATACCCAACATATGCCAAGTACTGAAAGCGCCAGTGAGTCACATTTTGCACAAATTCCCCTGCAGTTTTCAAAATATCACAAATATCCCAATTTCAAGGCCTGAGCCATATTTTGGAGCCAAATTCTCGCTCTCTGCACGTATTCGCAGTTTGAAATTACGACTTTATATACCCAACACATTCCAAGTACTGAAAGCGGTGTTTGGTCACATTTGTCCCAAACCTCCCCTGCAGTTTTCAAAATATCCCAAATATCCTAATTTCGAGGCCTGAGCCATATTATAGAGCCAAATTCTGGCTCTCTGCACGTATTCGCAGTTTGAAATTTCGACTTTTTATACCCAACATATGCCAAGTCCTGATAGCGGCAGTGAGTCACATTTTGCACAAACTCCCCTGCAGTTTTCGAAATATCCCAAATATCCCAATTTCGAGGCCTGAGCCATATTTTAGAGCCAAATTCTCGCTCTCTGCACGTATTCGTAGTTTGAAATTGCGACTTTTTTATACCCAACATATGCCAAGTTCTGAAAGCGGCGTTTGGTCACATTTGTCCCAATCCCCACTGCAGTTTTCAAAATATCCCAAATATCCCAATTTCGAGGCCTGAGCCATATTTTAGAGCCAAATTCTCGCTCTCTGCACGTATTCGCAGTTTGAAATTACGACTTTATATACCCAACACATGCCAAGTACTGAAAGCGGCGTTTGGTCACATTTGTCCCAAACCTCCCTGCAGTTTTCAAAATATCCCAAATATCCTAATTTCAAGGCCTGAGCCATATTATAGAGCCAAATTCTGGCTCTCTGCACGTATTTACAGTTTGAAATTTCGACTTTTTATATCCAACATATGCCAAGTACTGAAAGCGGCGTTTGGTTACATCTGTCCCAAACCCCTCTGCAGTTTTCAAAATATCCCAAACATCCCAATTTCGAGGCCTGAGCCATATTTTGTAGCCAAATTTTGGCTCTCTGCACGTATTCGCACTTTGAAATTACGACTTTTTATACCCAACATATGCAAAGTTCTGAAAGCGGCGTTTGGTCATATTTTTCCCAAACCCCCCTGCAGTTTTCAAAATATCCCAAACATCCCAATTTCGAGGCCTGAGCCGTATTTTGGAGCCAAATTCTGGCTCTATGCACGTATTCGCAGTTTGAAATTACGACTTTTTATACCCAACATATGCCAAGTCCTGAAAGCGGCAGTGAGTGACATTTTGCACAAACTCCCCTGCAGTTTTCGAAATATCCCAAATAAACCAATTAAGAGGCCTGAGCAATATTTTGGAGCCAGATTCTGGCTCTCTGCACGTATTCGCAGTTTGAAATTACGACTTTTTATACCCAACATATACCAAGTACTGAAAGCGGCATTTGTTCACATTTGTCCCAAACCTCCCAGCAGTTTTCAAAATATCCCAAACATCCCAATTTCGAGGACTGAGCCATGTTTTGGAGCCAAATTCTGGCTCTCTGCACGTATTTGCAGTTTGAAATTACGACTTTTTTATACCCAACTGTGACAATAATCTCCTTCAAGAGATTGAGCCTGCTCTTCCCTCCAAATACGTCGCTACAAATCTATACAAAACTAATATGGAAGAAATATTCAACAACGACATCAACATCTCCAAGGTTTGCCAGAGAGCAAAACGTATGCAGCCAGGAACACCTGCTCCACCTCGAACCGCCAAACTACCTGTCTTGTCGCCTGCTCCTCGCTGATTGGCTGCGGGTCCAGCTGCAACTGCACTCTACCCACCATACTACTTGATGTCTGGGGCCGCCACGACCTCAGTCTTCAGAATATCCCGTGCTTTCGACAAGTTAACACGTCTCGTTGGTAGACTAAGCCCCAGGCTTACGTGTACTAAGAGAAGTGATAGCTTGAAGCCAATATTCCGGCACCTATTTACTTTGTTTATCATACACTGGTTATTTGCTCACTTGTCTCAACGTAACTTTTCATTTTGCCATTTGATTATTCTTATTACTTTGATTGATTGATTTTATTATACGAATTTGTATGTCCATTTTATTCATGTTTTGCTTTCTTTAACGTAATTAAAATTTCATTGTTAAAATTTACTTGTGTTTTGTGTGTCTTCTCCTTACCTTACCACAGACGAAGTTCCAGATTTTCTATTTTTTTTTCAATATGTGACGAGGCCATACCCCTAGCTTTTGAACAGCCGAACACCAACGCGTTACCGTCACACAACATATACCAAGTACTGAAAGCGGTGTTTGGTCACATTTGTCTCAATCCTTCTTGCAGTTTTCAAAATATCCAAAACATCCCAATTTCGAGGCCAGAGCCATATTTTGGAGCCAAATTCTGGCTCTCTGCACGTATTCGCGGTTTGAAATTACGACTTTTTTATAGCCAACATGTGCCTAGTAATGAAAGTGGCGTTTGGTGACATATATCCCAAACCCCCCAGCAGTTTTCAAAATATCCCAAACATCACAATTTCGAGGCCTGAGCCATATTTTGGAGCCAAATTCTGGCTCTCTGCACATATTCGCAGTTTGAAATTACGACTTTTTATACCCAACAAATGCCAAGTTCTGTAAGCAGCGTTTGGTCATATTTGTCCCAAACCCCCCTGCAGTTTTCAAAATATCCCAAACTACCCAATTTCGAGGACTGAGCAATATTTTGGAGCCAAATTCTGGCTCTATGCACGTATTCGCAGTTTGAAATTACGACTTTTTATACCCAACATATGCCAAGTCCTGAAAGAAGCAGTGAGTCAAATTTTGCACAAACTCCCCAACAGTTTTCGAAATATCCCAAATATCCCAATTTCGAGGCCTGAGCCATATTTTGGAGCCAACTTCTGGCTCTCTGCACGTATTCGCAGTATGAAATTACGAATTTTTTATACCCAACATATGCCAAGTAATGAAAGCGCCGTTTGGTCACATATGTCCGAAACCCCCTTGCAGTTTTCAAAATATCCCAAACATCCCAATTTCGAGGTCTGAGCCATATTTTGGAGCCAAATTCTGGCTCTCTGCACGTATTCTCAGTTTGAAATTACGAATTTTTTTTCCCAACATATGTGAAGTACTGAAAGCAGCGTTTGGTGACATTTGTGACAAACCCCCCTGCAGTTTTCAAAATATCCTAAACATCCCAATTTCGAGGCCTGAGCCGTATTTTGGAGCCAAATTCTGGCTCTATGCACGTATACGCAGTTTGAAATAACGACTTTTTATACCCAACATATGACAAGTCCTGATAGCGGCAGTGAGTCACATTTTGCACAAACTCCCCTGCAGTTTTCGAAATATCCCAAATATCCCAATTTCGAGGCCTGAGCTATATTTTGGAGCCAAATTCTGGCTCTCTGCACGTATTCGCCGTTTGATATTACTTCTTTTTATACCCAACATATGCCAAGTAATGAAAGCGGCGTTTAGTCAAATATGTCCCAAACCCCCCCTGCAGTTTTCAAAATATCCCAAACATCCCAATTTCGAGGCCTGAGCCATATTTTGTAGCCAAATTTTGGCTCTCTGCACGTATTCGCACTTTGAAATTACGACTTTTTATACCTAACATATGCAAAGTTCTGAAAGTGCGTTTGGTCATATTTTTCCCAAACCCCCCTGCAGTTTTCAAAATATCCCAAACATCCCAATTTCGAGGCCTGAGCCGTATTTTGGAGCCAAATTCTGGCTCTATGCACGTATTCGCAGTTTGAAATTACGACTTTTTATACCCAACATATGACAAGTCCTGAAAGCGGCAGTGAGTGACATTTTGCACAAACTCCCCTGCAGTTTTCAAAATATCCCAAACATCCAAATTTCGAGGCCTGAGCCATATTTTGTAGCCAAATTTTGGCTCTCTGCACGTATTCGCACTTTGAAATTACGACTTTTTATACCTAACATATACCAAGTACTGAAAGCGGCATTTGGTCACATTTGTCCCAAACCTCCCAGCAGTTTTCAAAATATCCCAAACATCCCAATTTCGAGGACTGAGCCATGTTTTGGAGCCAAATTCTGGCTCTCTGCACCTATTCGCAGTTTGAAATTACGACTTTTTTATACCCAACATATGCGAAGTACTGAAATCGGCGTTTTGTCAAATTTGTCCCAATTCCCCCTGCAGTTTTCAAAATATCCCAAACATCTCAATTTCGAGGCCTGAGCCATATTTTGGAGCCAAATTCTGGCTCTCTGCACGTATTCGTAGTTTTAAATTGTGACTTTTTTATACCCAACATATGCCAAGTACTGAAAGCGGAATTTGGTCATATTTGTCTCAATCCTTCTTGCAGTTTTCAAAATATCTCAAACATCCCAATTTCGAGGCCTGAGCCATATTTTGGAGCCAAATTCTGGCTCTCTGCACGTATTCGTAGTTTTAAATTGCGACTTTTTTATACCCAACATATGCCAAGTACTGAAATCGGCGTTTTGTCAAATTTGTCCCAATTCCCCCTGCAGTTTTCAAAATATCCCAAACATCTCAATTTCGAGGCCTGAGCCATATTTTGGAGCCAAATTCTGGCTCTCTGAACGAATTCGTATTTTGAAATTACGACTTTTTTATACCCAACATATGGCGAAGTACTGAAATGTTTGGTGACATTTGTCCCAAACCCCCCTGCAGTTTTCAAAATATCCTAAACATCCCAATTTCGAGGCCTGAGCCATATTTTGGAGCCAAATTCTGGCTCTCTGAACGAATTCGTATTTTGAAATTACGACTTTTTTATACCCAACATATGCGAAGTACTGAAATGTTTGGTGACATTTGTCCCAAACCCCCCTGCAATTTTCAAAATATCCTAAACATCCCAATTTCGAGGCCTGAGTCGTATTTTGGAGCCAAATTCTGGCTCTATGCACGTATTCGCAGTTTGAAATTATGACTTTTTATACCCAGCATATGCCAAGTCCTGAAAGCGGCAGTGAGTCACATTTTGCACAAACTCTCTTGCAGTTTTCAAAATATCCCAAATATCCCAATTTTGAGGCCTGAGCCATATTTTGGAGCCAAATTCTGGCTCTCTGCACGTATTCGCAGTTTGAAATTACGACTTTTTATACCCAACATATGCCAAGTTCTGTAAGCGGCGTTTGGTCATATTTGTCCCAAACCCCCCTACAGTTTTCGAAATACCCCAAACATCCCAATTTCGAGGCGTGAGCCATATTTTGTAGCCAAACTCAGGCTCTCTGCACGTATTCGCAGTTTGAATTTACGACTTTTTATTTATACCCAACATATGCCAAGTACTGAAAGCGGCAGTGAGTCACATTTCGCACAAACTCCCCTGCAGTTTTCGAAATATCCCAAATATCCCAATTTCGAGGCTTGAGCAATATTTTGGAGCCAAATTCTGGCTCTCTGCACGTATTCGCAGTTTGAAATTACGACATTTTATACCCAATATATGCCAAGTACTGAAAGCGGCAGTGAGTCACATTTCGCACAAACTCCCCTGCAGTTTTCGAAATATCCCAAATATCCCAATTTCGAGGCCTGAGCCATATTTTGGAGCCAAATTCTGGCTCTCTGTACGTATTCGCAGTTTGAAATTACGACTTTTTTATACCCAACATATGCCAAGTACTGAGAGCGGCGTTTGGTCACATTTGTCCCAAACCCCCCCTGCAGTTTTCAAAATATCCCAAACATCCCAATTTCGAGGCCTTAGCCATATTTTGGAGCCAACTTCTGGCTCCATGCACGTATTCGCGGTTTGAAATTGCGACATTTTATGCCCAACATATGCCAAGTCCTAAAAGCGACAGTGAGCCACATTTCCCACAAACTCCCCTGCAGTTTTCGAAATATCCTAAATATCCCAATTTTGATGCCTGAGGAATATTTTGGAGCCAACTTCTGGCTCTCTGCACGTATTCGCAGTTTGAAATTACGACTTTTTATACCCAACATATGCCAAGTACTGAAAGCGGCGTTTGGTCACATTTGTCCCAAACCCCCCCTGCAGTTTTCAAAATATCCCAAACATCCCAATTTCGAGGACTGAGCAATATTTTGGAGCCAAATTCTGGCTCTATGCACGTATTCGCAGTTTGAAATTACGACTTTTTATACCCAACATATGCCAAGTCCTGAAAGCAGCAGTGAGTCAAATTTTGCACAAACTCCCCTACAGTTTTCGAAATATCCCAAATATCCCAATTTCGAGGCCTGAGCCATATTTTGGAGCCAACTTCTGGCTCTCTACACGTATTCGCAGTATGAAATTACGAATTTTTTATACCCAACATATGCCAAGTGTTGAAAGCGGCGTTTGGTTATATTTGTCCCAAACCTCCCTGCAGTTTTCAAAATATCCCAAACATCACAATATCGAGGCCTGAGCCATATTTTGGAGCCAAATTCTGGCTCTCTGCACGTATTCGCAGTTTGATATTACGATTTTTATACCCAACATATGCCAAGTACTGAAAGCGCCAGTGAGTCACATTTTCCACAAATTCCCCTGCAGTTTTCGAAATTCCCCAAAAACCCCAATTTCGAGGCGTGAGCCATATTATGGAGCCAAACTCAGGCTCTCTGCACGTATTCGCAGTTTGATATTACGATTTTTATACCCAACATATGCCAAGTACTGAAAGCGCCAGTGAGTCACATTTTGCACAAATTCCCCTGCAGTTTTCAAAATATCACAAATATCCCAATTTCAAGGCCTGAGCCATATTTTGGAGCCAAATTCTCGCTCTCTGCACGTATTCGCAGTTTGAAATTACGACTTTATATACCCAACACATTCCAAGTACTGAAAGCGGTGTTTGGTCACATTTGTCCCAAACCTCCCCTGCAGTTTTCAAAATATCCCAAATATCCTAATTTCGAGGCCTGAGCCATATTATAGAGCCAAATTCTGGCTCTCTGCACGTATTCGCAGTTTGAAATTTCGACTTTTTATACCCAACATATGCCAAGTCCTGATAGCGGCAGTGAGTCACATTTTGCACAAACTCCCCTGCAGTTTTCGAAATATCCCAAATATCCCAATTTCGAGGCCTGAGCCATATTTTGGAGCCAAATTCTGGCTCTCTGCACGTATTCGTAGTTTGAAATTGCGACTTTTTTATACCCAACATATGCCAAGTTCTGAAAGCGGCGTTTGGTCACATTTGTCCCAATCCCCACTGCAGTTTTCAAAATATCCCAAATATCCCAATTTCGAGGCCTGAGCCATATTTTAGAGCCAAATTCTCGCTCTCTGCACGTATTCGCAGTTTGAAATTACGACTTTATATACCCAACACATGCCAAGTACTGAAAGCGGCGTTTGGTCACATTTGTCCCAAACCTCCCTGCAGTTTTCAAAATATCCCAAATATCCTAATTTCAAGGCCTGAGCCATATTATAGAGCCAAATTCTGGCTCTCTGCACGTATTTACAGTTTGAAATTTCGACTTTTTATATCCAACATATGCCAAGTACTGAAAGCGGCGTTTGGTTACATCTGTCCCAAACCCCTCTGCAGTTTTCAAAATATCCCAAACATCCCAATTTCGAGGCCTGAGCCATATTTTGTAGCCAAATTTTGGCTCTCTGCACGTATTCGCACTTTGAAATTACGAATTTTTATACCCAACATATGCAAAGTTCTGAAAGCGGCGTTTGGTCATATTTTTCCCAAACCCCCCTGCAGTTTTCAAAATATCCCAAACATCCCAATTTCGAGGCCTGAGCCGTATTTTGGAGCCAAATTCTGGCTCTATGCACGTATTCGCAGTTTGAAATTACGACTTTTTATACCCAACATATGCCAAGTCCTGAAAGCGGCAGTGAGTGACATTTTGCACAAACTCCCCTGCAGTTTTCGAAATATCCCAAATAACCCAATTAAGAGGCCTGAGCAATATTTTGGAGCCAGATTCTGGCTCTCTGCACGTATTCGCAGTTTGAAATTACGACTTTTTATACCCAACATATACCAAGTACTGAAAGCGGCATTTGTTCACATTTGTCCCAAACCTCCCAGCAGTTTTCAAAATATCCCAAACATCCCAATTTCGAGGACTGAGCCATGTTTTGGAGCCAAATTCTGGCTCTCTGCACGTATTCGCAGTTTGAAATTACGACTTTTTTATACCCAACTGTGACAATAATCTCCTTCAAGAGATTGAGCCTGCTCTTCCCTCCAAATACGTCGCTACAAATCTATACAAAACTAATATGGAAGAAATATTCAACAACGACAACAACATCTCCAAGGTTTGCCAGAGAGCAAAACGTATGCAGCCAGGAACACCTGCTCCACCTCGAACCGCCAAACTACCTGTCTTGTCGCCTGCTCCTCGCTGATTGGCTGCGGATCCAGCTGCAACTGCACTCTACCCACCATACTACTTGATGTCTGGGGCCGCCACGACCTCAGTCTTCAGAATATCCCGTGCTTTCGACAAGTTAACACGTCTCGTTGGTAGACTAAGCCCCAGGCTTACGTGTACTAAGAGAAGTGATAGCTTGAAGCCAATATTCCGGCACCTATTTACTTTGTTTATCATACACTGGTTATTTGCTCACTTGTCTCAACGTAACTTTTCATTTTGCCATTTGATTATTCTTATTACTTTGATTGATTGATTTTATTATACGAATTTGTATGTCCATTTTATTCATGTTTTGCTTTCTTTAACGTAATTAAAATTTCATTGTTAAAATTTACTTGTGTTTTGTGTGTCTTCTCCTTACCTTACCACAGACGAAGTTCCAGATTTTCTATTTTTTTTTCTATATGTGACGAGGCCATACCCCTAGCTTTTGAACAGCCGAACACCAACGCGTTACCGTCACACAACATATACCAAGTACTGAAAGCGGTGTTTGGTCACATTTGTCTCAATCCTTCTTGCAGTTTTCAAAATATCCAAAACATCCCAATTTCGAGGCCTGAGCCATATTTTGGAGCCAAATTCTGGCTCTCTGCACGTATTCGCGGTTTGAAATTACGACTTTTGTATAGCCAACATGTGCCTAGTAATGAAAGTGGCGTTTGGTCACATATATCCCAAATCCCCCAGCAGTTTTCAAAATATCCCAAACATCACAATTTCGAGGCCTGAGCCATATTTTGGAGCCAAATTCTGGCTCTCTGCACATATTCGCAGTTTGAAATTACGACTTTTTATACCCAACAAATGCCAAGTTCTGTAAGCAGCGTTTGGTCATATTTGTCCCAAACCCCCCTGCAGTTTTCAAAATATCCCAAACTACCCAATTTCGAGGACTGAGCAATATTTTGGAGCCAAATTCTGGCTCTATGCACGTATTCGCAGTTTGAAATTACGACTTTTTATACCCAACATATGCCAAGTCCTGAAAGCAGCAGTGAGTCAAATTTTGCACAAACTCCCCTACAGTTTTCGAAATATCCCAAATATCCCAATTTCGAGGCCTGAGCCATATTTTGGAGCCAACTTCTGGCTCTCTGCACGAATTCGCAGTATGAAATTACGAATTTTTTATACCCAACATATGCCAAGTGTTGAAAGCGGCGTTTGGTTATATTTGTCCCAAACCTCCCTGCAGTTTTCAAAATATCCCAAACATCACAATATCGAGGCCTGAGCCATATTTTGGAGCCAAATTCTGGCTCTCTGCACGTATTCGCAGTTTGATATTACGATTTTTATACCCAACATATGCCAAGTACTGAAAGCGCCAGTGAGTCACATTTTGCACAAATTCCCCTGCAGTTTTCGAAATTCCCCAAAAATCCCAATTTCGAGGCATGAGCCATATTTTGGAGCCAAACTCAGGCTCTCTGCACGTATTCGCAGTTTGAAATTACGACTTTTTTATACCCAATATATGCCAAGTACTGAAAGCGGCAGTGAGTCACATTTCGCACAAACTCCCCTGCAGTTTTCGAAATTCCCCAAAAATCCCAATTTCGAGGCCTGAGCTATATTTTGGAGCCAAATTCTGGCTCTCTGCACGTATTCGCCGTTTGAAATTACGACTATTTTATACCCAACATATGCCAAGTAATGAAAGCGCCGTTTGGTCACATATGTCCGAAACCCCCTTGCAGTTTTCAAAATATCCCAAACATCCCAATTTCGAGGCCTGAGCCATATTTTGGAGCCAAATTCTGGCTCTCTGCACGTATTCTCAGTTTGAAATTACGAATTTTTTATACCCAACATATGTGAAGTACTGAAAGCAGCGTTTGGTGACATTTGTGACAAACCCCCCTGCAGTTTTCAAAATATCCTAAACATCCCAATTTCGAGGCCTGAGCCGTATTTTGGAGCCAAATTCTGGCTCTATGCACGTATACGCAGTTTGAAATAACGACTTTTTACACCCAACATATGCCAAGTCCTGATAGCGGCAGTGAGTCACATTTTGCACAAACTCCCCTGCAGTTTTCGAAATATCCCAAATATCCCAATTTCGAGGCCTGAGCTATATTTTGGAGCCAAATTCTGGCTCTCTGCACGTATTCGCCGTTTGATATTACTTCTTTTTTATACCCAACATATGCCAAGTAATGAAAGCGGCGTTTAGTCACATATGTCCCAAACCCCCCCTGCAGTTTTCAAAATATCCCAAACATCCCAATTTCGAGGCCTGAGCCATATTTTGTAGCCAAATTTTGGCTCTCTGCACGTATTCGCACTTTGAAATTACGACTTTTTATACCTAACATATGCAAAGTTCTGAAAGTGCGTTTGGTCATATTTGTCCCAAACCTCCCAGCAGTTTTCAAAATATCCCAAACATCCCAATTTCGAGGACTGAGCCATGTTTTGGAGCCAAATTCTGGCTCTCTGCACCTATTCGCAGTTTGAAATTACGACTTTTTTATACCCAACATATACCAAGTACTGAAAGCGGCATTTGGTCATATTTGTCTCAATCCTTCTTGCAGTTTTCAAAATATCTCAAACATCCCAATTTCGAGGCCTGAGCCATATTTTGGAGCCAAATTCTGGCTCTCTGCACGTATTCGTAGTTTTAAATTGCGACTTTTTTATACCCAACATATGCCAAGTACTGAAATCGGCGTTTTGTCAAATTTGTCCCAATTCCCCCTGCAGTTTTCAAAATATCCCAAACATCTCAATTTCGAGGCCTGAGCCATATTTTGGAGCCAAATTCTGGCTCTCTGAACGAATTCGTATTTTGAAATTACGACTTTTTTATACCCAACATATGCGAAGTACTGAAATGTTTGGTGACATTTGTCCCAAACCCCCCTGCAGTTTTCAAAATATCCTAAACATCCCAATTTCGAGGCCTGAGCCATATTTTGGAGCCAAATTCTGGCTCTCTGAACGAATTCGTATTTTGAAATTACGACTTTTTTATACCCAACATATGCGAAGTACTGAAATGTTTGGTGACATTTGTCCCAAACCCCCCTGCAATTTTCAAAATATCCTAAACATCCCAATTTCGAGGCCTGAGTCGTATTTTGGAGCCAAATTCTGGCTCTATGCACGTATACGCAGTTTGAAATTATGACTTTTTATACCCAGCATATGCCAAGTCCTGATAGCGGCAGTGAGTCACATTTTGCTCAAACTCCCCTGCAGTTTTTAAAATATCAGAAATATCCTCATTTCGAGGCCTGAGCCATATTTTGGAGCCAAATTCTCGCTCTCAGCACGTATTCGCATTTTGAAATTACGACTTTATATACCCAACATATGCCAAGTACTGAAAGGGGCGTTTTGTCACATTTGTCCCAAACCTCCCTGCAGTTTACAAAATATCCCAAACATCCCAATTTTGAGGCCTGAGCCATATTTTGGAGCCAAATTCAAGCTCTTTGCACGTATTCACAGTTTGAAATTACGACTTTTTATACCCAACATATGCCAAGTACTGAAAGCGGTGTTTGGTTACATCTGTCCCAAACCCCCCAGCAGTTTTCAAAATATCCCAAACATCCCAATTTCGAGGCCTGAGCCATATTTTGGAGATAAATTCTGGCTCTCTGCAAGTATTCGCAGTTTGATATTACGATTTTTATACCCAACATATGACAAGTACTGAAAGCGGCAGTGAGTCACATTTCGCACAAACTCCCCTGCAGTTTTCGAAATATCGCAAATATCCCAATTTCGAGGCTTGAGCAATATTTTAAAGCCAACTTCTGGCTCTCTGCACGTATTCGCAGTATGAAATTACGAATTTTTTATACCCAACATATGCCAAGTGTTGAAAGCGGCGTTTGGTTATATTTGTCCCAAACCTCCCTGCAGTTTTCAAAATATCCCAAACATCACAATATCGAGGCCTGAGCCATATTTTGGAGCCAAATTCTGGGTCTCTGCACGTATTCGCAGTTTGATATTACGATTTTTATACCCAACATATGCCAAGTACTGAAAGCAGCAGTGAGTCACATTTTGCACAAACTCCCCTGCAGTTTTCGAAATACCCCAAACATCCCAATTTCGTGGCGTGAGCAATATTTTGGAGCCAAATTCTGGCTCTATGCACGTATTCGCGGTTTGAAATTACGACATTTTGTACCCAACATATGCCAAGTCCTGAAAGCGGCAGTGAGTCACATTTCGCACAAACTCCCCTGCAGTTTTCAAAATATCCCAAACATCCCAATTTCGAGGCCTGAGCCATATTTTGTAGCCAAATTTTGGCTCTCTGCACGTATTCGCACTTTGAAATTACGACTTTTTATACCTAACATATACCAAGTACTGAAATCGGCGTTTTGTCAAATTTGTCCCATTTCCCCCTGCAGTTTTCAAAATATCCCAAACATCTCAATTTCGAGGCCTGAGCCATATTTTGGAGCCAAATTCTGGCTCTCTGCACGTATTCGCAGTTTTAAATTACGACTTTTTTATACCCAACATATGCGAAGTACTGAAATGTTTGGTGACATTTGTCCCAAACCCCCCAGCAGTTTTCAAAATATCCTAAACATCCCAATTTCGAGGCCTGAGCCATATTTTGGAGCCAAATTCTGGCTCTCTGAACGAATTCGTATTTTGAAATTACGACTTTTTTATACCCAACATATGCGAAGTACTGAAATGTTTGGTGACATTTGTCCCAAACTCCCCTGCAGTTTTCAAAATATCAGAAATATCCTAATTTCGAGGCCTGAGCCATATTTTGGAGCCAAATTCTCGCTCTCAGCACGTATTCGCATTTTGAAATTACGACTTTATATACCCAACATATGCCAAGTACTGAAAGCGGCGTTTTGTCACATTTGTCCCAAACCTCCCTGCAGTTTACAAAATATCCCAAACATCCCAATTTTGAGGCCTGAGCCATATTTTGGAGCCAAATTCAAGCTCTTTGCACGTATTCACAGTTTGAAATTACGACTTTTTATACCCAACATATGCCAAGTACTGAAAGCGGCGTTTGGTTACATCTGTCCCAAACCCCCCAGCAGTTTTCAAAATATCCCAAACATCCCAATTTCGAGGCTTGAGCCATTTTTTTGGAGCCAAATTCTGGCTCTCTGAACGTATTCGCACTTTGAATTTACGACTTTTTATACCCAACATATGCAAAGTTCTGAAAGCGGCGTTTGGTCATATTTGTCACAAACCCCCCTGCAGTTTTCAAAATATCCCAAACATCCCAATTTCGAGGCCTGAGCCTAATTTTGGAGCCAAATTCTGGCTAATGCACGTATTCGCAGTTTGAAATTACGACTTTTTATACCCAACATATGCCAAGTTCTGTAAGCGGCGTTTGGTCATATTTGTCCCAAACCCCCCTACAGTTTTCGAAATATCCCAAACATCCCAATTTCGAGGCCTGAGCCAAATTTTGGAGCCAAACTCAGGCTCTCTGCACGTATTCGCAGTTTGAATTTACGACTTTTTATTTATACCCAACATATGCCAAGTACTGAAAGCGGCAGAGAGTCACATTTCGCACAAACTCCCCTGCAGTTTTCGAAATATCCCAAATATCCCAATTTCGAGGCTTGAGCAATATTTTGGAGCCAAATTCTGGCTCTCTGCACGTATTCGCAGTTTGAAATTACGACATTTTATACCCAATATATGCCAAGTACTGAAAGCGGCAGTGAGTCACATTTCGCACAAACTCCCCTGCAGTTTTCGAAAAATCCCAAATATCCCAATTTCGAGGCCTGAGCCATGTTTTGGAGCCAAATTCTGGCTCTCTGCACGTATTCGCAGTTTGATATTACGATTTTTATACCCAACATATGCCAAGTACTGAAAGCGCCAGTGAGTCACATTTTCCACAAATTCCCCTGCAGTTTTCGAAATTCCCCAAAAACCCCAATTTCGAGGCGTGAGCCATATTATGGAGCCAAACTCAGGCTCTCTGCACGTATTCGCAGTTTGATATTACGATTTTTATACCCAACATATGCCAAGTACTGAAAGCGCCAGTGAGTCACATTTTGCACAAATTCCCCTGCAGTTTTCAAAATATCACAAATATCCCAATTTCAAGGCCTGAGCCATATTTTGGAGCCAAATTCTCGCTCTCTGCACGTATTCGCAGTTTGAAATTACGACTTTATATACCCAACACATTCCAAGTACTGAAAGCGGTGTTTGGTCACATTTGTCCCAAACCTCCCCTGCAGTTTTCAAAATATCCCAAATATCCTAATTTCGAGGCCTGAGCCATATTATAGAGCCAAATTCTGGCTCTCTGCACGTATTCGCAGTTTGAAATTTCGACTTTTTATACCCAACATATGCCAAGTCCTGATAGCGGCAGTGAGTCACATTTTGCACAAACTCCCCTGCAGTTTTCGAAATATCCCAAATATCCCAATTTCGAGGCCTGAGCCATATTTTAGAGCCAAATTCTCGCTCTCTGCACGTATTCGCAGTTTGAAATTACGACTTTATATACCCAACACATGCCAAGTACTGAAAGCGGCGTTTGGTCACATTTGTCCCAAACCTCCCTGCAGTTTTCAAAATATCCCAAATATCCTAATTTCAAGGCCTGAGCCATATTATAGAGCCAAATTCTGGCTCTCTGCACGTATTTACAGTTTGAAATTTCGACTTTTTATATCCAACATATGCCAAGTACTGAAAGCGGCGTTTGGTTACATCTGTCCCAAACCCCTCTGCAGTTTTCAAAATATCCCAAACATCCCAATTTCGAGGCCTGAGCCATATTTTGTAGCCAAATTTTGGCTCTCTGCACGTATTCGCACTTTGAAATTACGACTTTTTATACCCAACATATGCAAAGTTCTGAAAGCGGCATTTGGTCATATTTTTCCCAAACCCCCCTGCAGTTTTCAAAATATCCCAAACATCCCAATTTCGAGGCCTGAGCCGTATTTTGGAGCCAAATTCTGGCTCTATGCACGTATTCGCAGTTTGAAATTACGACTTTTTATACCCAACATATGCCAAGTCCTGAAAGCGGCAGTGAGTGACATTTTGCACAAACTCCCCTGCAGTTTTCGAAATATCCCAAATA
Source organism: Procambarus clarkii (assembly GCF_040958095.1). Taxonomy (NCBI): domain Eukaryota; kingdom Metazoa; phylum Arthropoda; class Malacostraca; order Decapoda; family Cambaridae; genus Procambarus; species Procambarus clarkii. The sequence continues at coordinate 27,892 of NW_027189464.1, forward strand.
ACCCAATTAAGAGGCCTGAGCAATATTTTGGAGCCAGATTCTGGCTCTCTGCACGTATTCGCAGTTTGAAATTACGACTTTTTATACCCAACATATACCAAGTACTGAAAGCGGCATTTGTTCACATTTGTCCCAAACCTCCCAGCAGTTTTCAAAAATATCCCAAACATCCCAATTTCGAGGACTGAGCCATGTTTTGGAGCCAAATTCTGGCTCTCTGCACGTATTCGCAGTTTGAAATTACGACTTTTTTATACCCAACTGTGACAATAATCTCCTTCAAGAGATTGAGCCTGCTCTTCCCTCCAAATACGTCGCTACAAATCTATACAAAACTAATATGGAAGAAATATTCAACAACGACAACAACATCTCCAAGGTTTGCCAGAGAGCAAAACGTATGCAGCCAGGAACACCTGCTCCACCTCGAACCGCCAAACTACCTGTCTTGTCGCCTGCTCCTCGCTGATTGGCTGCGGGTCCAGCTGCAACTGCACTCTACCCACCATACTACTTGATGTCTGGGGCCGCCACGACCTCAGTCTTCAGAATATCCCGTGCTTTCGACAAGTTAACACGTCTCGTTGGTAGACTAAGCCCCAGGCTTACGTGTACTAAGAGAAGTGATAGCTTGAAGCCAATATTCCGGCACCTATTTACTTTGTTTATCATACACTGGTTATTTGCTCACTTGTCTTAACGTAACTTTTCATTTTGCCATTTGATTATTCTTATTACTTTGATTGATTGATTTTATTATACGAATTTGTATGTCCATTTTATTCATGTTTTGCTTTCTTTAACGTAATTAAAATTTCATTGTTAAAATTTACTTGTGTTTTGTGTGTCTTCTCCTTACCTTACCACAGACGAAGTTCCAGATTTTCTATTTTTTTTTCTATATGTGACGAGGCCATACCCCTAGCTTTTGAACAGCCGAACACCAACGCGTTACCGTCACACAACATATACCAAGTACTGAAAGCGGTGTTTGGTCACATTTGTCTCAATCCTTCTTGCAGTTTTCAAAATATCCAAAACATCCCAGCTTCGAGGCCTGAGCCATATTTTGGAGCCAAATTCTGGCTCTCTGCACGTATTCGCGGTTTGAAATTACGACTTTTTTATAGCCAACATGTGCCTAGTAATGAAAGTGGCGTTTGGTCACATATATCCCAAACCCCCCAGCACTTTTCAAAATATCCCAAACATCACAATTTCGAGGCCTGAGCCATATTTTGGAGCCAAATTCTGGCTCTCTGCACATATTCGCAGTTTGAAATTACGACTTTTTATACCCAACAAATGCCAAGTTCTGTAAGCAGCGTTTGGTCATATTTGTCCCAAACCCCCCTGCAGTTTTCAAAATATCCCAAACTACCCAATTTCGAGGACTGAGCAATATTTTGGAGCCAAATTCTGGCTCTATGCACGTATTCGCAGTTTGAAATTACGACTTTTTATACCCAACATATGCCAAGTCCTGAAAGCAGCAGTGAGTCAAATTTTGCACAAACTCCCCTACAGTTTTCGAAATATCCCAAATATCCCAATTTCGAGGCCTGAGCCATATTTTGGAGCCAACTTCTGGCTCTCTGCACGTATTCGCAGTATGAAATTACGAATTTTTTATACCCAACATATGCCAAGTGTTGAAAGCGGCGTTTGGTTATATTTGTTCCAAACCTCCCTGCAGTTTTCAAAATATCCCAAACATCACAATATCGAGGCCTGAGCCATATTTTGGAGCCAAATTCTGGCTCTCTGCACGTATTCGCAGTTTGATATTACGATTTTTATACCCAACATATGCCAAGTACTGAAAGCGCCAGTGAGTCACATTTTGCACAAATTCCCCTGCAGTTTTCGAAATTCCCCAAAAATCCCAATTTCGAGGCATGAGCCATATTTTGGAGCTAAACTCAGGCTCTCTGCACGTATTCGCAGTTTGAAATTACGACTTTTTTATACCCAATATATGCCAAGTACTGAAAGCGGCAGTGAGTCACATTTCGCACAAACTCCCCTGCAGTTTTCGAAATTCCCCAAAAATCCCAATTTCGAGGCCTGAGCTATATTTTGGAACCAAATTCTGGCTCTCTGCACGTAATCGCCGTTTGAAATTACGACTATTTTATACCCAACATATGCCAAGTAATGAAAGCGCCGTTTGGTCACATATGTCCGAAACCCCCTTGCAGTTTTCAAAATATCCCAAACATCCCAATTTCGAGGCCTGAGCCATATTTTGGACCCAAATTCTGGCTCTCTGCACGTATTCGCCGTTTGAAATTACGATTTTTTATAGCCAACATGTGCCTAGTAATGAAAACGGCGTTTGGTCACATACATCCCAAACCCCCCTGCAGTTTTCAAAATATCCCAAACATTCCAATTTCGAGGCCTGAGCCATATTTTGGAGCCAAATTCTGGCTCTCTGCACGTATTCTCAGTTTGAAACTACGACTTTTTTATACCCAACATATGTGAAGTACTGAAAGCAGCGTTTGGTGACATTTGTGACAAACCCCCCTGCAGTTTTCAAAATATCCTAAACATCCCAATTTCAAGGCCTGAGCCGTATTTTGGAGCCAAATTCTGGCTCTATGCACGTATACGCAGTTTGAAATAACGACTTTTTACACCCAACATATGCCAAGTCCTGATAGCGGCAGTGAGTCACATTTTGCACAAACTCCCCTGCAGTTTTCGAAATATCCCAAATATCCCAATTTCGAGGCCTGAGCTATATTTTGGAGCCAAATTCTGGCTCTCTGCACGTATTCGCCGTTTGATATTACTTCTTTTTTATACCCAACATATGCCAAGTAATGAAAGCGGCGTTTGGTCACGTATGTCCCAAACCCCCCCCTGCAGTTTTCAAAATATCCCAAACATCCCAATTTCGAGGCCTGAGCCATATTTTGTAGCTAAATTTTGGCTCTCTGCACGTATTCGCACTTTGAAATTACGACTTTTTATACCTAACATATGCAAAGTTCTGAAAGTGCGTTTGGTCATATTTTTCCCAAACCCCCCTGCAGTTTTCAAAATATCCCAAACATCCCAATTTCGAGGCCTGAGCCGTATTTTGGAGCCAAATTCTGGCTCTATGCACGTATTCGCAGTTTGAAATTACGACTTTTTATACCCAACATATGCCAAGTCCTGAAAGCGGCAGTGAGTGACATTTTGCACAAACTCCCCTGCAGTTTTCAAAATATCCCAAACATCCCAATTTCGAGGCCTGAGCCATATTTTGTAGCCAAATTTTGGCTCTCTGCACGTATTCGCACTTTGAAATTACGACTTTTTATACCTAACATATACCAAGTACTGAAAGCGGCATTTGGTCACATTTGTCCCAAACCTCCCAGCAGTTTTCAAAATATCCCAAACATCCCAATTTCGAGGACTAAGCCATGTTTTGGAGCCAAGTTCTGGCTCTCTGCACCTATTCGCAATTTGAAATTACGACTTTTTTATACCCAACATATACCAAGTACTGAAAGCGGCATTTGGTCATATTTGTCTCAATCCTTCTTGCAGTTTTCAAAATATCTCAAACATCCCAATTTCGAGGCCTGAGCCATATTTTGGAGCCAAATTCTGGCTCTCTGCACGTATTCGTAGTTTTAAATTGCGACTTTTTTATACCCAACATATGCCAGGTACTGAAATCGGCGTTTTGTCAAATTTGTCCCAATTCCCCCTGCAGTTTTCAAAATATCCCAAACATCTCAATTTCGAGGCCTGAGCCATATTTTGGAGCCAAATTCTGGCTCTCTGAACGAATTCGTATTTTGAAATTACGACTTTTTTATACCCAACATATGCGAAGTACTGAAATGTTTGGTGACATTTGTCCCAAACCTCCCTGCAGTTTTCAAAATATCCTAAACATCCCAATTTCGAGGCCTGAGCCATATTTTGGAGCCAAATTCAAGCTCTTTGCACGTATACGCAGTTTGAAATTATGACTTTTTATACCCAGCATATGCCAAGTCCTGATAGCGGCAGTGAGTCACATTTTGCTCAAACTCCCCTGCAGTTTTCAAAATATCAGTAATATCCTAATTTCGAGGCCTGAGCCATATTTTGGAGCCAAATTCTCGCTCTCAGCACGTATTCGCATTTTGAAATTACGACTTTATATACCCAACATATGCCAAGTACTGAAAGGGGCGTTTTGTCACATTTGTCCCAAACCTCCCTGCAGTTTACAAAATATCCCAAACATCCCAATTTTGAGGCCTGAGCCATATTTTGGAGCCAAATTCAAGCTCTTTGCACGTATTCACAGTTTGAAATTACGACTTTTTAAACCCAACATATGCCAAGTACTGAAAGCGGTGTTTGGTTACATCTGTCCCAAACCCCCCAGCAGTTTTCAAAATATCCCAAACATCCCAATTTCGAGGCTTGAGCCATTTTTTTGGAGCCAAATTCTGGCTCTCTGAACGTATTCGCACTTTGAATTTACGACTTTTTATACCCAACATATGCAAAGTTCTGAAAGCGGCGTTTGGTCATATTTGTCGCAAACCCCCCTGCAGTTTTCAAAATATCCCAAACATCCCAATTTCGAGGCCTGAGCCAAATTTTGGAGCCAAATTCTGGCTAATGCACATATTCGCAGTTTGAAATTACGACTTTTTATACCCAACATATGCCAAGTCCTGAAAGCGGCAGTGAGTCACATTTTGCACAAACTCTCTTGCAGTTTTCAAAATATCCCAAATATCCCAATTTTGAGGCCTGAGCCATATTTTGGAGCCAAATTCTGGCTCTCTGCACGTATTCGCAGTTTGAAATTACGACTTTTTATACCCAACATATGCCAAGTTCTGTAAGCGGCGTTTGGTCATATTTGTCCCAAACCCCCCTACAGTTTTCGAAATACCCCAAACATCCCAATTTCGAGGCGTGAGCCATATTTTGGAGCCAAACTCAGGCTCTCTGCACGTATTCGCAGTTTGAATTTACGACTATTTATTTATACCCAACATATGCCAAGTACTGAAAGCGGCAGTGAGTCACATTTCGCACAAACTCCCCTGCAGTTTTCGAAATATCCCAAATATCCCAATTTCGAGGCTTGAGCAATAATTTGGAGCCAAATTCTGGCTCTCTGCACGTATTCGCAGTTTGAAATTACGACTTTTTATACCCAACATATGCCAAGTACTGAAAGCGGCAGTGAGTCACATTTTGCTCAAACTCGCCCGCAGTTTTCAAAATATCCCAAACATCCCACTTTCATGGCCTGAGCCATATTTTGGAGCCAAATTCAAGCTCTCTGCACGTATTCGCAGTTTGAAATTATGACTTTTTATACCCAACATATGCCAAGTTCTGTAAGCAGCGTTTGGTCATATTTGTCCCAAACCCCCCTGCAGTTTTCAAAATATCCCAAACTACCCAATTTCGAGGACTGAGCAATATTTTGGAGCCAAATTCTGGCTCTATGCACGTATTCGCAGTTTGAAATTACGACTTTTTTATACCCAACATATGTGAAGTACTGAAAGCGGCAGAGAGTCACATTTCGCACAAACTCCCCTGCAGTTTTCGAAATATCCCAAATATCCCAATTTCGAGGCTTGAGCAATATTTTGGAGCCAAATTCTGGCTCATTGCACGTATTCGCAGTTTGAAATTACGACCTTTTTTATGCCCAACATATGCCAAGTACTGAATGCGGCGTTTGGTCACATTTTTCACAAACCGTCCCTGCAGTTTTCAAAATATCCCAAACATCCCAATTTCGAGAACTGAGCAATATTTTGGAGCCAAATTCTGGCTCTATGCACGTATTCGTGGTTTGAAATTACGACTTTTTATACCCAACATATGCCATGTCCTGAAAGCAGCAGTGAGTCAAATTTTGCACAAACTCCCCTACAGTTGTCGATATATCCCAAATATCCCAATTTCGAGGCCTGAGCCATATTTTGGAGCCAACTTCTGGCTCTCTTCACGTATTCGCAGTATGAAATTACGAATTTTTTATACCCAACATATGCCAAGTGTTGAAAGCGGCGTTTGGTTATATTTGTCCCAAACCTCCCTGCAGTTTTCAAAATATCCCAAACATCACAATATCGAGGCCTGAGCCATATTTTGGAGATAAATTCTGGCTCTCTGCAAGTATTCGCAGTTTGATATTACGATTTTTATACCCAACATATGACAAGTACTGAAAGCGGCAGTGAGTCACATTTCGCACAAACTCCCCTGCAGTTTTCGAAATATCCCAAATATCCCAATTTCGAGGCTTGAGCAATATTTTAAAGCCAACTTCTGGCTTTCTGCACGTATTCGCAGTATGAAATTACGAATTTTTTATACCCAACATATGCCAAGTGTTGAAAGCGGCGCTTGGTTATATTTGTCCCAAACCTCCCTGCAGTTTTCAAAATATCCCAAACATCACAATATCGAGGCCTGAGCCATATTTTGGAGCCAAATTCTGGGTCTCTGCACGTATTCGCAGTTTGATATTACGATTTTTATACCCAACATATGACAAGTACTGAAAGCGGCAGTGAGTCACATTTTGCACAAACTCCCCTGCAGTTTTCGAAATACCCCAAACATCCCAATTTCGTGGCGTGAGCAATATTTTGGAGCCAAATTCTGGCTCTATGCACGTATTCGCGGTTTGAAATTACGACATTTTGTACCCAACATATGCCAAGTCCTGAAAGCGGCAGTGAGTCACATTTCGCACAAACTCCCCTGCAGTTTTCAAAATATCCCAAACATCCCAATTTCGAGGCCTGAGCCATATTTTGTAGCCAAATTTTGGCTCTCTGCACGTATTCGCACTTTGAAATTACGACTTTTTATACCTAACATATACCAAGTACTGAAAGCGGCATTTGGTCACATTTGTCCCAAACCTCCCAGCAGTTTTCAAAATATCCCAAACATCCCAATTTCGAGGACTGAGCCATGTTTTGGAGCCAAATTCTGGCTCTCTGCACGTATCCGCAGTTTGAAATTACGACTTTTTTATACCCTACATATACCAAGTACTGAAAGCGGCATTTGGTCACATTTGTCTCAATCCTTCTTGCAGTTTTCAAAATATCTCAAACATCCCAATTTCGAGGCCTGATCCATATTTTGGAGCCAAATTCTAGCTCTCTGCGCGTATTCGTAGTTTTAAATTGCGACTTTTTTATACCCAACATATGCCAAGTACTGAAATCGGCGTTTTGTCAAATTTGTCCCAATTCCCCCTGCAGTTTTCAAAATATCCCAAACATCTCAATTTCGAGGCCTGAGCCATATTTTGGAGCCAAATTCTGGCTCTCTGCACGTATTCGCAGTTTTAAATTACGACTTTTTTATACCCAACATATGCGAAGTACTGAAATGTTTGGTGACATTTGTCCCAAACCCCCCCGCAGTTTTCAAAATATCCTAAACATCCCAATTTCGAGGCCTGAGTCGTATTTTGGAGCCAAATTCTGGCTCTATGCACGTATACGCAGTTTGAAATTATGACTTTTTATACCCAGCATATGCCAAGTCCTGATAGCGGCAGTGAGTCACATTTTGCACAAACTCCCCTGCAGTTTTCAAAATATCAGAAATATCCTAATTTCGAGGCCTGAGCCATATTTTGGAGCCAAATTCTCGCTCTCAGCACGTATTCGCATTTTGAAATTACGACTTTATATACCCAACATATGCCAAGTACTGAAAGGGGCGTTTTGTCACATTTGTCCCAAACCTCCCTGCAGTTTACAAAATATCCCAAACATCCCAATTTTGAGGCCTGAGCCATATTTTGGAGCCAAATTCAAGCTCTTTGCACGTATTCACAGTTTGAAATTACGACTTTTTATACCCAACATATGCCAAGTACTGAAAGCGGCGTTTGGTTACATCTGTCCCAAACCCCCCAGCAGTTTTCAAAATATCCCAAACATCCCAATTTCGAGGCTTGAGCCATTTTTTTGGAGCCAAATTCTGGCTCTCTGAACATATTCGCACTTTGAATTTACGACTTTTTATACCCAACATATGCAAAGTTCTGAAAGCGGCGTTTGGTCATATTTGTCACAAACCCCCCTGCAGTTTTCAAAATATCCCAAACATCCCAATTTCGAGGCCTGAGCCAAATTTTGGAGCCAAATTCTGGCTAATGCACATATTCGCAGTTTGAAATTACGACTTTTTATACCCAACATATGCCAAGTCCTGAAAGCGGCAGTGAGTCACATTTTGCACAAACTCTCTTGCAGTTTTCAAAATATCCCAAACATCCCACTTTCAAGGCCTGAGCCATATTTTGGAGCCAAATTCAAGCTCTCTGCACGTATTCGCATTTTGAAATTACGACTTTTTATACCCAACATATGCCAAGTTCTGTAAGCGGCGTTTGGTCATATTTGTCCCAAACCCCCCTACAGTTTTCGAAATACCCCAAACATCCCAATTTCGAGGCGTGAGCCATATTTTGTAGCCAAACTCAGGCTCTCTGCACGTATTCGCAGTTTGAATTTACGACTTTTTATTTATACCCAACATATGCCAAGTACTGAAAGCGGCAGTGAGTCACATTTCGCACAAACTCCCCTGCAGTTTTTGAAATATCCCAAATATCCCAATTTCGAGGCTTGAGCAATATTTTGGAGCCAAATTCTGGCTCTCTGCACGTATTCGCAGTTTGAAATTACGACATTTTATACCCAATATATGCCAAGTACTGAAAGCGGCAGTGAGTCACATTTCGCACAAACTCCCCTGCAGTTTTCGAAATATCCCAAATATCATAATTTCGAGGCCTGAGCCATATTTTGGAGCCAAGTTCTGGCTCTCTGTACGTATTCGCAGTTTGAAATTACGAATTTTTTATACCCAACATATGCCAAGTACTGAAAGCGGCGTTTGGTCACATTTGTCCCAAACCCCCCCCCCTTTAGTTTTCAAAATATCCCTAACATCCCAATTTCGAGGCCTGAGCCATATTTTGGAGCCAAATTCTGGCTCTCTGCACGTATTCGCAGTTTGATATTACGATTTTTATACCCAACATATGCCAAGTACTGAAAGCGCCAGTGAGTCACATTTTGCACAAATTCCCCTGCAGTTTTCGAAATACCCCAAAAATCCTAATTTCGAGGCGAGAGCCATATTTTGGAGCCAAACTCAGGCTCTCTGCACGTATTCGCAGTTTGAAATTACGACTTTTTTATACCCAACATATGTCAAGTACTGAAAGCGGCAGAGAGTCACATTTCGCACAAACTCCCCTGCAGTTTTCGAAATATCCCAAATATCCCAATTTCGAGGCTTGAGCAATATTTTGGAGCCAAATTCTGGCTCATTGCACGTATTCGCAGTTTGAAATTACGACCTTTTTTATGCCCAACATATGCCAAGTACTGAATGCGGCGTTTGGTCACATTTTTCACAAACCGTCCCTGCAGTTTTCAAAATATCCCAAACATCCCAATTTCGAGAACTGAGCAATATTTTGGAGCCAAATTCTGGCTCTATGCACGTATTCGTGGTTTGAAATTACGACTTTTTATACCCAACATATGCCAAGTCCTGAAAGCAGCAGTGAGTCAAATTTTGCACAAACTCCCCTACAGTTGTCGATATATCCCAAATATCCCAATTTCGAGGCCTGAGCCATATTTTGGAGATAAATTCTGGCTCTCTGCAAGTATTCGCAGTTTGATATTACGATTTTTATACCCAACATATGACAAGTACTGAAAGCGGCAGTGAGTCACATTTCGCACAAACTCCCCTGCAGTTTTCGAAATATCCCAAATATCCCAATTTCGAGGCCTGAGCCATATTTTGGAGCCAACTTCTGGCTCTCTTCACGTATTCGCAGTATGAAATTACGAATTTTTTATACCCAACATATGCCAAGTGTTGAAAGCGGCGTTTGGTTATATTTGTCCCAAACCTCCCTGCAGATTTCGAAATACCCCAAACATCCCAATTTCGTGGCGTGAGCAATATTTTGGAGCCAAATTCTGGCTCTCTGCACGTATCCGCAGTTTGAAATTACGACTTTTTTATACCCTACATATACCAAGTACTGAAAGCGGCATTTGGTCACATTTGTCTCAATCCTTCTTGCAGTTTTCAAAATATCTCAAACATCCCAATTTCGAGGCCTGATCCATATTTTGGAGCCAAATTCTAGCTCTCTGCACGTATTCGTAGTTTTAAATTGCGACTTTTTTATACCCAACATATGCCAAGTACTGAAATCGGCGTTTTGTCAAATTTGTCCCAATTCCCCCTGCAGTTTTCAAAATATCCCAAACATCTCAATTTCGAGGCCTGAGCCATATTTTGGAGCCAAATTCTGGCTCTCTGCACGTATTCGCAGTTTTAAATTACGACTTTTTTATACCCAACATATGCGAAGTACTGAAATGTTTGGTGACATTTGTCCCAAACCCCCCAGCAGTTTTCAAAATATCCTAAACATCCCAATTTCGAGGCCTGAGCCATATTTTGGAGCCAAATTCTGGCTCTCTGAACGAATTCGTGTTTTGAAATTACGACTTTTTTATACCCAGCATATGCGAAGTACTGAAATGTTTGGTGACATTTGTCCCAAACCCCCCTGCAGTTTTCAAAATATCCCAAACATCCCAATTTCGAGGCCTGAGCCATATTTTGGAGCCAAATTCTGGCTCTCTGAACGAATTCGTATTTTGAAATTACGACTTTTTTATACCCAACATATGCGAAGTACTGAAATGTTTGGTGACATTTGTCCCAAACCCCCCTGCAGTTTTCAAAATATCTCAAACATCCCAATTTCGAGGCCTGAGCCATATTTTGGAGCCAAATTCTCGCTCTCAGCACGTATTCGCATTTTGAAATTACGACTTTATATACCCAACATATGCCAAGTACTGAAAGGGGCGTTTTGTCACATTTGTCCCAAACCTCCCTGCAGTTTACAAAATATCCCAAACATCCCAATTTCGAGGCCTGAGCCATATTTTGGAGCCAAATTCAAGCTCTTTGCACGTATTCGCAGTTTGAAATTACGACTTTTTATACCCAACATATGCCAAGTACTGAAAGCGGCGTTTGGTTACATCTGTCCCAAACCCCCCAGCAGTTTTCAAAATATCCCAAACATCCCAATTTCGAGGCTTGAGCCATTTTTTGGAGCCAAATTCTGGCTCTCTGAACGAATTCGCACTTTGAATTTACGACTTTATATACCCAACATATGCCAAGTTCTGTAAGCGGCGTTTGGTCATATTTGTCCCAAACCCCCCTACAGTTTTCGAAATACCCCAAACATCCCAATTTCGAGGCGTGAGCCATATTTTGGAGCCAAACTCAGGCTCTCTGCACGTATTCGCAGTTTGAAATTACGACTTTTTTATACCCAACATATGCCAAGTACTGAAAGCGGCAGTGAGTCACATTTCGCACAAACTCCCCTGCAGTTTTCGAAATATCCCAAATATCCCAATTTCGAGGCTTGAGCAATATTTTGGAGCCAAATTCTGGCTCTCTGCACGTATTCGCAGTTTGAAATTACGAATTTTTTATACCCAACATATGCCAAGTAGTGAAAGCGGCGTTTGGTCACATTTGTCCCAAACCCCCCCTTTAGTTTTCGAAATATCCCAAATATCCCAATTTCGAGGCCTGAGCCATATTTTGGAGCCAAATTCTGGCTCTCTGCACGTTTTCGCAGTTTGAAATTACCACTTTTTTATACCCAACATATGCCAAGTACTGAAAGCGGCGTTTGGTCACATTTGTCTCAAACCCCCCTGCAGTTTTCAAAATATCCCAAACATCATAATAACGAGGCCTGAGCCATATTTTGGAGCCAAGTTCTGACTCTCTGCACGTATTCGCAGTTTGAAATTACAACTGTTTTTTACCCAACATTTACCAAGTACTGAAAGAGGCGTTTGGTCAAAATTGTCCCAAACCCACCTGCACTTTTCAAAATATCCCAAACATCCCAATTTCGAGGCCTGAGCCATATTTTGAAACCAAATTCTGTCTCTATTCACGTATTCGCGGTTTGAAATTGCGATATTTTATACCCAACATATGCCAAGTCCTGAAAGCTGCAGTGAGTCACATTTCGCACAAACTCCTCTGCAGTTTTCAAACTATCCCAAACATCCCAATTTAGAGGCCTTAGCCATATTTTGGGACCAAATTCTGGCTCTATGCACGTATTCGCGGTTTGAAATTACGACATTTTATACCCAACATATGCCAAGTCCTGAAAGCGGCAGTGAGTCACATTTCGCACAAACTCCCCTGCAGTTTTCAAAATATCCCAAACATCATAATTTCGAGGACTGAACCATATTTTGGAGCCAAATTCTGGCTCTTTGCACGTATTCGCAGTTTGAAATTACGACTTTTTTTTTACCCAACATATACCAAGTACTGAAAGCAGTGTTTGGTCACATTTGTCCCAAACCCCCCTGCAGTTTTCAAAATATCCCAAACATCCCAATTTCGAGGCCTGAGCCATATTTTGGAGCCAAATTCAGGCTCTCTGCACGTATTCGCAGTTTGAAATTACGACTTTTTTATACCCAACATATGCCAAGTACTGAAAGCGGCGTTTGGTCACATTTGTCCCAAACCCCCCCTGCAGTTTTCAAAATATCCCAAACATCCCAATTTCGAGGCCTTAGCCATATTTTGGAGCCAAATTCTGGCTCCATGCACGTATTCGCAGTTTGAAATTACGACATTTTATACCCAACATATGCCAAGTCCTAAAAGCGGCAGTGAGTCACATTTCCTACAAACTCCCCTGCAGTTTTCGAAATATCCTAAATATTCCAATTTTGAGGCCTGAGTCATATTTTGGAGCCAAATTCTGGCTCTCTGCACGTATTCGCAGTTTGAAATTACGACTTTTTATACCAAACATATGCCAAGTACTGAAAGCGGCAGTAAGTCACATTTTGCTCAAACTCCCCTGCAGTTTTCAAAATATCCCAAACATCCCACTTTCATGGCCTGAGCCATATTTTGGAGTCAAATTCAAGCTCTCTGCACGTATTCGCAGTTTGAAATTATGACTTTTTATACCCAACATATGCCAAGTGTTGAAAGCGGCGTTTGGTTATATTTGTCCCAAACCTCCCTGCAGTTTTCAAAATATCCCAAACATCACAATATCGAGGCCTGAGCCATATTTTGGAGCCAAATTCTGGCTCTCTGCACGTATTCGCAGTTTGATATTACGATTTTTATACCCAACATATGCCAAGTACTGAAAGCGCCAGTGAGTCACATTTTGCACAAATTCCCCTGCAGTTTTCGAAATACCCCAAAAATCCCAATGTCGAGGCGAGAGACATATTTTGGAGCCAAACTCAGGCTCTCTGCACGTATTCGCAGTTTGAAATTACGACTTTTTTATACCCAACATATGTCAAGTACTGAAAGCGCCAGTGAGTCACATTTCGCACAAACTCCCCTGCAGTTTTCGAAATATCCAAAATATCCCAATTTCGAGGCTTGAGCAATATTTTGGAGCCAAATTCTGGCTCATTGCACGTATTCGCAGTTTGAAATTACGACCTTATTTATGCCCAACATATGCCAAGTACTGAATGCGGCGTTTGGTCACATTTTTCCCAAACCGTCCCTGCAGTCTTCAAAATATCCCAAACATCCCAATTTCAAGGACTGAGCAATATTTTGGAGCCAGATTCTGGCTCTATGTACGTATTCGCAGTTTGAAATTACGACTTTTTATACCCAACATATGCCAAGTCCTGAAAGCAGCAGTGAGTCAAATTTTGCACAAACTCCCCTACAGTTTTCGAAATATCCCAAATATCCCAATTTCGAGGCCTGAGCCATATTTTGGAGCCAACTTCTGGCTCTCTGCACGTATTCGCAGTATGAAATTACGAATTTTTTATACCCAACATATGCCAAGTGTTGAAAGCGGCGTTTGGTTATATTTGTCCCAAACCCCCCTGCAGTTTTCAAAATATCCCAAACATCCCAATTTCGAGGACTGAGCAATATTTTGGAGCCAAATTCTGGCTCTATGCACGTATTCTCAGTTTGAAATTACGAATTTTTATACCCAACATATGCCAAGTCCTGAAAGCGGCAGTGAGTCAAATTTTTCCCAAACCCCCCTGCAGTTTTCGAAATATCCCAAATATCCCAATTTCGAGGCCTGAGCCATATTTTGGAGCCTACTTCTGGCTCTCTGCACGTATTCGCAGTATGAAATTACGAATTTTTTATACCCAACATAAGCCAAATACTGAAAGCGGCAGTGAGTCACATTTTGCTCAAACTGAACTGCAGTTTTCAAAATATCCCAAACTACCCAATTTCAAGGACTCAGCAATATTTTGGAGCCAAATTCTGGCTCTATGTACGTATTCGCAGTATGAAATTACGAATTTTTTATACCCAACATATGCCAAGTGTTGAAAGCGGCGTTTGGTTATATTTGTCCCAAACCTCCCAGCAGTTTTCAAAATATCCCAAACATCACAATATCGAGGCCTGAGCCATATTTTGGAGCCAAATTCTAGCTCTCTGCACATATTCGCAGTTTGATATTACGATTTTTATACCCAACATATACCAAGTACTGAAAGCAGTGTTTGGTCACATTTGTCCCAAACCCCCTGCAGTTTTCAAAATATCCCAAACATCCCAATTTCGAGGCCTGAGCCATATTTTGGAGCCATATTCTGGCTCTCTGCACGTATTCGCAGTTTGAAATTACGAATTTTTTATACCCAACATATGCCAAGTCTTGAAAGCGGCAGTGAGTCACATTTCGCACAAACTCCCATGCAGTTTTCAAAATATCCCAAACATCCCAATTTCGAGGCCTGAGCCATATTTTGGAGCCAAATTCAGGCTCTATGCACGTATTCGCGGTTTGAAATTACGACATTTTATACCCAACATATGCCAAGTACTGAAAGCGGCAGTGAGTCACATTTCGCACAAACTCCCCTGGAGTTTTCGAAATATCCCAAATATCCCAATTTCGAGGCCTGAGTCATATTTTGGAGCCAAATTCTGGCTCTCTGCACGTATTCGCAGTTTGAAATTACGAATTTTTTATACCCAACATAAGCCAAGTAATGAAAGCGGCATTTGGTCACATTTGTCCCAAACCCCCCCTGCAGTTTTCAAAATATCCCAAACATCCCAATTTCGAGGCCTAAGCCATATTTTGGAGCCAAATTCTGGCTCTATGCACGTATTCGCGGTTTGAAATTACGACATTTTATACCCAACATATGCCAAGTCCTGAAAGCGGCAGTGAGTCACATTTCGCACAAACTCCCCTGCAGTTTTCGAAATATCCCAAATATCCCAATTTTGAGGCATGAGCCATATTTTGGAGCCAAATTCTGGCGCTCTGCACGTATTCGCAGTTTAAAATTACCACTTTTTTATACCCAACATATGCCAAGTACTGTAAGCGGCGTTTGGTCACATTTGTCCCAAACCCCCTTGCAGTTTTCAAAATATCCCAAACATCCCAATTTCGAGGCCTGATCCATATTTTGGAGCCAAATTCTGGCTCTCTGCACGTATTCGCAGTTTGATATTACGATTTTTATACCCAACATATGCCAAGTACTGAAAGCGCCAGTGAGTCACATTTTGCACAAATTCCCCTGCAGTTTTCGAAATACCCCAAAAATCCCAATTTCGAGGCGAGAGCCATATTTTGGAGCCAAACTCAGGTTCTCTGCACGTATTCGCAGTTTGAAATTACGACTTTTTTATACCCAACATATGTCAAGTACTGAAAGCGGCAGAGAGTCACATTTCGCACAAACTCCCCTGCAGTTTTGAAATATCCCAAATATCCCAATTTCGAGGCTTGAGCAATATTTTGGAGCCAAATTCTGGCTCATTGCACGTATTCGCAGTTTGAAATTACGAATTTTTTATACCCAACATATGCCAAGTGTTGAAAGCGGCGTTTGGTTATATTTGTCCCAAACCTCCCTGCAGTTTTCAAAATATCCCAAATATCACAATATCGAGGCCTGAGCCATATTTTGGAGCCAAATTCTGGGTCTCTGCACGTATTCGCAGTTTGATATTACGATTTTTATACCCAACATATGCCAAGTACTGAAAGCAGCAGTGAATCACATTTTGCACAAACTCCCCTGCAGTTTTCGAAATACCCCAAACATCCCAATTTCGAGGCCTGAGCCATATTTTGTAGCCAAATTTTGGCTCTCTGCACGTATTCGCACTTTGAAATTACGACTTTTTATACCTAACATATACCAAGTACTGAAAGCGGCATTTGGTCACATTTGTCCCAAACCTCCCACCAGTTTTCAAAATATCCCAAACATCCCAATTTCGAGGACTGAGCCATGTTTTGGAGCCAAATTCTGGCTCTCTGCACGTATCCGCAGTTTGAAATTACGACTTTTTTATGCCCTACATATACCAAGTACTGAAAGCGGCATTTGGTCACATTTGTCTCAATCCTTCTTGCAGTTTTCAAAATATCTCAAACATCCCAATTTCGAGGCCTGATCCATATTTTGGAGCCAAATTCTAGCTCTCTGCACGTATTCGTAGTTTTAAATTGCGACTTTTTTATACCCAACATTTGCCAAGTACTGAAATCGGCGTTTTGTCAAATTTGTCCCAATTCCCCCTGCAGTTTTCAAAATATCCCAAACATCTCAATTTCGAGGCCTGAGCCATATTTTGGAGCCAAATTCTGGCTCTCTGCACGTATTCGCAGTTTTAAATTACGACTTTTTTATACCCAACATATGCGAAGTACTGAAATGTTTGGTGACATTTGTCCCAAACCCCCCAGCAGTTTTCAAAATATCCTAAACATCCCAATTTCGAGGCCTGAGCCATATTTTGGAGCCAAATTCTGGCTCTCTGAACGAATTCGTATTTTGAAATTACGACTTTTTTATACCCAACATATGCGAAGTACTGAAATGTGTGGTGACATTTGTCCCAAACCCCCCTGCAGTTTTCAAAATATCCCAAACATCCCAATTTCGAGGCCTGAGCCATATTTTGGAGCCAAATTCTGGCTCTCTGAACGAATTCGTATTTTGAAATTACGACTTTTTTATACCCAACATATGCGAAGTACTGAAATGTTTGGTGACGTTTGTCCCAAACCTCCCTGCAGTTTTCAAAATATCTCAAACATCCCAATTTCGAGGCCTGAGCCATATTTTGGAGCCAAATTCTGGCTCTATGCACGTATACGCAGTTTGAAATTATGACTTTTTATACCCAGCATATGCCAAGTCCTGATAGCGGCAGTGAGTCACATTTTGCACAAACTCCCCTACAGTTTTCAAAATATCACAAATATCCTAATTTCGAGGCCTGAGCCATATTTTGGAGCCAAATTCTCGCTCTCAGCACGTATTCGCATTTTGAAATTACGACTTTATATACCCAACATATGCCAAGTACTGAAAGGGGCATTTTGTCACATTTGTCCCAAACCTCCCTGTAGTTTACAAAATATCCCAAACATCCCAATTTCGAGGCCTGAGCCATATTTTGGAGCCAAATTCAAGCTCTTTGCACGTATTCGCAGTTTGAAATTACGACTTTTTATACCCAACATATGCCAAGTACTGAAAGCGGCGTTTGGTTACATCTGTCCCAAACCCCCCAGCAGTTTTCAAAATATCCCAAACATCCCAATTTCGAGGCTTGAGCCATTTTTTGGAGCCAAATTCTGGCTCTCTGAACGAATTCGCAGTTTGAAATTACGAATTTTTTATACCCAACATATGCCAAGTACTGAAAGCGGCGTTTGGTCACATTTGTCACAAACCCCCCCTTTAGTTTTCAAAATATCCCAAACATCCCAATTTCGAGGACTGAGCCATATTTTGGAGCCAAATTCTGGCTCTTTGCACGTATTCGCAGTTTGAAATTACGACTTTTTTTTTACCCAACATATACCAAGTACTGAAAGCAGTGTTTGGTCACATTTGTCCCAAACCCCCCCTTTAGTTTTCAAAATATCCCAAATATCCCAATTTCGAGGCCTGAGCCATATTTTGGAGCCAAATTCTGGCTCTCTGCACGTATTCGCAGTTTGAAATTACGACTTTTTATACCCAACATATGCCAAGTACTGAAAGCGGCAGAGAGTCACATTTTGCTCAAACTCACCTGCAGTTTTCAAAATATCCCAAACATCCCACTTTCATGGCCTGAGCCATATTTTGGAGCCAAATTCAAGCTCTCTGCACGTATTCGCAGTTTGAAATTATGAATTTTTATACCCAACATATGCCAAGTTCTGTAAGCAGCGTTTGGTCATATTTGTCCCAAACCCCCCTGCAGTTTTCAAAATATCCCAAACATCCCAATTTCGAGGACTGAGCAATATTTTGGAGCCAAATTCTGTCTCTATTCACGTATTCGCGGTTTGAAATTACGATATTTTATACCCAACATATGCCAAGTCCTGAAAGCGGCAGTGAGTCACATTTCGCACAAACTCCCCTGCAGTTTTCAAACTATCCCAAACATCCCAATTTCGAGGCCTTAGCCATATTTTGGGACCAAATTCTGGCTCTATGCACGTATTCGCGGTTTGAAATTACGACATTTTATACCCAACATATGCCAAGTCCTGAAAGCGGCAGTGAGTCACATTTCGCACAAACTCCCCTGCAGTTTTCAAAATATTCCAAACATCATAATTTCGAGGACTGAACCATATTTTGGAGCCAAATTCTGGCTCTTTGCACGTATTCGCAGTTTGAAATTACGACTTTTTTTTTACCCAACATATACCAAGTACTGAAAGCAGTGTTTGGTCACATTTGTCCCAAACCCCCCTGCAGTTTTCAAAATATCCCAAACATCCCAATTTCGAGGCCTGAGCCATATTTTGGAGCCAAATTCTGGCTCTATGCACGTATTCGCGGTTTGAAATTACGACATTTTATACCCAACATATGCCAAATCCTGAAAGCGGCAGTGAGTCACATTTCGCACAAACTCCCCTGCAGTTTTCAAACTATCCCAAACATCCCAATTTCGAGGCCTTAGCCATATTTTGGGACCAAATTCTGGCTCTATGCACGTATTCGCGGTTTGAAATTACGACATTTTATACCCAACATATGCCAAGTCCTGAAAGCGGCAGTGAGTCACATTTCGCACAAACTCCCCTGCAGTTTTCGAAATATCCCAAATATCCCAATTTCGAGGCGTGAGCCATATTTTGGAGCCAAACTCAGGCTCTCTGCACGTATTTCCAGTTTGAAATTACGACTTTTTTATACCCAACATATGCCAAGTACTGAAAGCAGCAGTGAGTCACATTTTGCACAAACTCCCCTGCAGTTTTCAAAATATCCCAAACATTACAATATCGAGGCCTGGGCCATATTTTGGAGCCAAATTCAGGCTCTATGCACGTATTCGCGGTTTGAAATTACGACTTTTTATACCCAACATATGCCAAGTTCTGAAAGCAGCGTTTGGTCATATTTGTCCCAAACCCCCCTGCAGTTTTCAAAATATCCCAAACATCCCAATTTCGAGGACTGAGCAATATTTTGGAGCCAAATTCTGGCTCTATGCACGTATTCTCAGTTTGAAATTACGAATTTTTATACCCAACATATGCCAAGTACTGAAAGCGGCAGAGAGTCAAATTTTGCACAAACTCCCCTACAGTTTTCGAAATATCCCAAATATCCCAATTTCGAGGCCTGAGCCATATTTTGGAGCCAACTTCTGGCTCTCTGCACGTATTCGCAGTATGAAATTACGAATTTTTTATACCCAACATATGCCAAATACTGAAAGCGGCAGTGAGTCACATTTTGCTCAAACTCAACTGCAGTTTTCAAAATATCCCAAACTACCCAATTTCGAGGACTGAGCAATATTTTGGAGCCAAATTCTGGCTCTATGTACGTATTCGCAGTATGAAATTACGAATTTTTTATACCCAACATATGCCAAGTGTTGAAAGCGGCGTTTGGTTATATTTGTCCCAAACCTCCCAGCAGTTTTCAAAATATCCCAAACATCACAATATCGAGGCCTGAGCCATATTTTGGAGCCAAATTCTAGCTCTCTGCACATATTCGCAGTTTGATATTACGATTTTTATACCCAACATATACCAAGTACTGAAAGCAGTGTTTGGTCACATTTGTCCCAAACCCCCTGCAGTTTTCAAAATATCCCAAACATCCCAATTTCGAGGCCTGAGCCATATTTTGGAGCCATATTCTGGCTCTCTGCACGTATTCGCAGTTTGAAATTACGAATTTTTTATACCCAACATATGCCAAGTCTTGAAAGCGGCAGTGAGTCACATTTCGCACAAACTCCCATGCAGTTTTCAAAATATCCCAAACATCCCAATTTCGAGGCCTGAGCCATATTTTGGAGCCAAATTCAGGCTCTATGCACGTATTCGCGGTTTGAAATTACGACATTTTATACCCAACATATGCCAAGTACTGAAAGCGGCAGTGAGTCACATTTCGCACAAACTCCCCTGGAGTTTTCGAAATATCCCAAATATCCCAATTTCGAGGCCTGAGTCATATTTTGGAGCCAAATTCTGGCTCTCTGCACGTATTCGCAGTTTGAAATTACGATTTTTTTATACCCAACATAAGCCAAGTAATGAAAGCGGCATTTGGTCACATTTGTCCCAAACCCCCCCTGCAGTTTTCAAAATATCCCAAACATCCCAATTTCGAGGCCTAAGCCATATTTTGGAGCCAAATTCTGGCTCTATGCACGTATTCGCGGTTTGAAATTACGACATTTTTTACCCAACATATGCCAAGTCCTGAAAGCGGCAGTGAGTCACATTTCGCACAAACTCCCCTGCAGTTTTCGAAATATCCCAAATATCCCAATTTTGAGGCATGAGCCATATTTTGGAGCCAAATTCTGGCGCTCTGCACGTATTCGCAGTTTAAAATTACCACTTTTTTATTCCCAACATATGCCAAGTACTGTAAGCGGCGTTTGGTCACATTTGTTTCAAACCTCCCTGCAGTTTTCGAAATATCCCAAACATCATAATTTCGAAGCCTGAACCATATTTTGGAGCCAAATTCTGGATCTCTGCACGTATTCGCAGTTTGAAATTACGAATTTTTTTTACCCAACATATACCAAGTACTGAAAGCGGCGTTTGGTCACATTTGTCCCAAACCCCCTTGCAGTTTTCAAAATATCCCAAACATCCCAATTTCGAGGTCTGATCCATATTTTGGAGCCAAATTCTGGCTCTCTGCACGTATTCGCAGTTTGATATTACGATTTTTATACCCAACATATACCAAGTACTGAAAGCGCCAGTGAGTCACATTTTGCACAAATTCCCCTGCAGTTTTCAAAATACCCCAAAAATCCCAATTTCGAGGCGAGAGCCATATTTTGGAGCCAAACTCAGGCTCTCTGCACGTATTCACAGTTTGAAATTACGACTTTTTTATACCCAACATGTCAAGTACTGAAAGCGGCAGAGAGTCACATTTCGCACAAACTCCCCTGCAGTTTTCGAAATATCCCAAATATCCCAATTTCGAGGCTTGAGCAATATTTTGGAGCCAAATTCTGGCTCAATGCACGTATTCGCAGTTTGAAATTACGACCTTTTTTATGCCCAACATATGCCAAGTACTGAATGCGGCGTTTGGTCACATTTTTCACAAACCGTCCCTGCAGTTTTCAAAATATCCCAAACATCCCAATTTCGAGAACTGAGCAATATTTTGGAGCCAAATTCTGGCTCTATGCACGTATTCGTGGTTTGAAATTACGACTTTTTATACCCAACATATGCCAAGTCCTGAAAGCAGCAGTGAGTCAAATTTTGCACAAACTCCCCTACAGTTGTCGATATATCCCAAATATCCCAATTTCGAGGCCTGAGCCATATTTTGGAGCCAACTTCTGGCTCTCTTCACGTATTCGCAGTATGAAATTACGAATTTTTTATACCCAACATATGCCAAGTGTTGAAAGCGGCGTTTGGTTATATTTGTCCCAAACCTCCCTGCAGTTTTCAAAATATCCCAAACATCACAATATCGAGGCCTGAGCCATATTTTGGAGATAAATTCTGGCTCTCTGCAAGTATTCGCAGTTTGATATTACGATTTTTATACCCAACATATGACAAGTACTGAAAGCGGCAGTGAGTCACATTTCGCACAAACTCCCCTGCAGTTTTCGAAATATCCCAAATATCCCAATTTCGAGGCTTGAGCAATATTTTAAAGCCAACTTCTGGCTCTCTGCACGTATTCGCAGTATGAAATTACGAATTTTTTATACCCAACATATGCAAAGTGTTGAAAGCGGCGTTTAGTTATATTTGTCCCAAACCTCCCTGCAGTTTTCAAAATATCCCAAACATCACAATATCGAGGCCTGAGCCATATTTTGGAGCCAAATTCTGGGTCTCTGCACGTATTCGCAGTTTGATATTACGATTTTTATACCCAACATATGCCAAGTACTGAAAGCAGCAGTGAGTCACATTTTGCACAAACTCCCCTGCAGTTTTCGAAATACCCCAAACATCCCAATTTCGTGGCGTGAGCAATATTTTGGAGCCAAATTCTGGCTCCATGCACGTATTCGCAGTTTGAAATTACGACATTTTGTACCCAACATATGCCAAGTCCTGAAAGCGGCAGTGAGTCACATTTCGCACAAACTCCCCTGCAGTTTTCAAAATATCCCAAACATCCCAATTTCGAGGCCTGAGCCATATTTTGTAGCCAAATTTTGGCTCTCTGCACGTATTCGCACTTTGAAATTACGACTTTTTATACCTAACATATACCAAGTACTGAAAGCGGCATTTGGTCACATTTGTCCCAAACCTCCCAGCAGTTTTCAAAATATCCCAAACATCCCAATTTCGAGGACTGAGCCATGTTTTGGAGCCAAATTCTGGCTCTCTGCACGTATCCGCAGTTTGAAATTACGACTTTTTTATACCCTACATATACCAAGTACTGAAAGCGGCATTTGGTCACATTTGTCCCAAACCCCCTGCAGTTTTCAAAATATCCCAAACATCCCAATTTCGAGGCCTGAGCCATATTTTGGAGCCATATTCTGGCTCTCTGCACGTATTCGCAGTTTGAAATTACGAATTTTTTATACCCAACATATGCCAAGTCTTGAAAGCGGCAGTGAGTCACATTTCACACAAACTCCCATGCAGTTTTCAAAATATCCCAAACATCCCAATTTCGAGGCCTGAGCCATATTTTGGAGCCAAATTCAGGCTCTATGCACGTATTCGCGGTTTGAAATTACGACATTTTATACCCAACATATGCCAAGTACTGAAAGCGGCAGTGAGTCACATTTCGCACAAACTCCCCTGGAGTTTTCGAAATATCCCAAATATCCCAATTTCGAGGCCTGAGTCATATTTTGGAGCCAAATTCTGGCTCTCTGCACGTATTCGCAGTTTGAAATTACGAATTTTTTATACCCAACATATGCCAAGTAATGAAAGCGGCATTTGGTCACATTTGTCCCAAACCCCCTCCTGCAGTTTTCAAAATATCCCAAACATCCCAATTTCGAGGCCTGAGCCATATTTTGGAGCCAAATTCAGGCTCTATGCACGTATTCGCGGTTTGAAATTACGACATTTTATACCCAACATATGCCAAGTCCTGAAAGCGGCAGAGAGTCACATTTCGCACAAACTCCCCTGCAGTTTTCGAAATATCCCAAATATCCCAATTTTGAGGCATGAGCCATATTTTGGAGCCAAATTCTGGCGCTCTGCACGTATTCGCAGTTTAAAATTACCACTTTTTTATACCCAACATATGCCAAGTACTGTAAGCGGCGTTTGGTCACATTTGTTTCAAACCTCCCTGCAGTTTTCAAAATATCCCAAACATCATAATTTCGAGGCCTGAACCATATTTTGGAGCCAAATTCTGGATCTCTGCACGTATTCGCAGTTTGAAATTACGAATTTTTTTTACCCAACATATACCAAGTACTGAAAGCGGCGTTTGGTCACATATGTCCCAAACCCCCTTGCAGTTTTCAAAATATCCCAAACATCCCAATTTCGAGGCCTGATCCATATTTTGGAGCCAAATTCTGGCTCTCTGCACGTATTCGCAGTTTGATATTACGATTTTTATACCCAACATATGCCAAGTACTGAAAGCGTCAGTGAGTCACATTTTGCACAAATTCCCCTGCAGTTTTCGAAATACCCCAAAAATCCCAATTTCGAGGCGAGAGCCATATTTTGGAGCCAAACTCAGGTTCTCTGCACGTATTCGCAGTTTGAAATTACGACTTTTTTATACCCAACATATGTCAAGTACTGAAAGCGGCAGAGAGTCACATTTCGCACAAACTCCCCTGCAGTTTTGAAATATCCCAAATATCCCAATTTCGTGGCTTGAGCAATATTTTGGAGCCAAATTCTGGCTCATTGCACGTATTCGCAGTTTGAAATTACGAATTTTTTATACCCAACATATGCCAAGTACTGAAAGCAGCAGTGAGTCACATTTTGCACAAACTCCCCTGCAGTTTTCGAAATACCCCAAACATCCCAATTTCGAGGCCTGAGCCATATTTTGTAGCCAAATTTTGGCTCTCTGCACGTATTCGCACTTCGAAATTACGACTTTTTATACCTAACATATACCAAGTACTGAAAGCGGCATTTGGTCACATTTGTCCCAAACCTCCCACCAGTTTTCAAAATATTCCAAACATCCCAATTTCGAGGACTGAGCCATGTTTTGGAGCCAAATTCTGGTTCTCTGCACGTATCCGCAGTTTGAAATTACGACTTTTTTATACCCTACATATACCAAGTACTGAAAGCGGCATTTGGTCACATTTGTCTCAATCCTTCTTGCAGTTTTCAAAATATCTCAAACATCCCAATTTCGAGGCCTGATCCATATTTTGGAGCCAAATTCTAGCTCTCTGCACGTATTCGTAGTTTTAAATTGCGACTTTTTTATACCCAACATATGCCAAGTACTGAAATCGGCGTTTTGTCAAATTTGTCCCAATTCCCCCTGCAGTTTTCAAAATATCCCAAACATCTCAATTTCGAGGCCTGAGCCATATTTTGGAGCCAAATTCTGGCTCTCTGCACGTATTCGCAGTTTTAAATTACGACTTTTTTATACCCAACATATGCGAAGTACTGAAATGTTTGGTGACATTTGTCCCAAACCCCCCAGCAGTTTTCAAAATATCCTAAACATCCCAATTTCGAGGCCTGAGCCATATTTTGGAGCCAAATTCTGGCTCTCTGAACGAATTCGTATTTTGAAATTACGACTTTTTTATACCCAACATATGCGAAGTACTGAAATGTTTGGTGACATTTGTCCCAAACCCCCCTGCAGTTTTCAAAATATCCCAAACATCCCAATTTCGAGGCCTGAGCCATATTTTGGAGCCAAATTCTGGCTCTCTGAACGAATTCGTATTTTGAAATTACGACTTTTTTATACCCAACATATGCGAAGTACTGAAATGTTTGGTGACGTTTGTCCCAAACCCCCCTGCAGTTTTCAAAATATCTCAAACATCCCAATTTCGAGGCCTGAGCCATATTTTGGAGCCAAATTCTGGCTCTATGCACGTATACGCAGTTTGAAATTATGACTTTTTATACCCAGCATATGCCAAGTCCTGATAGCGGCAGTGAGTCACATTTTGCACAAACTCCCCTGCAGTTTTCAAAATATCCCAAATATCCTAATTTCGAGGCCTGAGCCATATTTTGGAGCCAAATTCTCGCTCTCAGCACGTATTCGCATTTTGAAATTACGACTTTATATACCCAACATATGCCAAGTACTGAAAGGGGCGTTTTGTCACATTTGTCCCAAACCTCCCTGCAGTTTACAAAATATCCCAAACATCCCAATTTCGAGGCCTGAACCATATTTTGGAGCCAAATTCAAGCTCTTTGCACGTATTCGCAGTTTGAAATTACGACTTTTTATACCCAACATATGCCAAGTACTGAAAGCGGCGTTTGGTTACATCTGTCCCAAACCCCCCAGCAGTTTTCAAAATATCCCAAACATCCCAATTTCGAGGCTTGAGCCAGTTTTTGGAGCCAAATTCTGGCTCTCTGAACGAATTCGCACTTTGAATTTACGACTTTATATACCCAACATATTCCATGTACTGAAAGCGGCGCTTAGTCACATTTGTCCCAAACCTCCCTGCAGTTTTCAAAATATCCCAAACATCCCAATTTCGAGGCCTGAGCCATATTTTGGAGCCAAATTCAAGCTCTCTGCACGTATTCGCAGTTTGAAATTACGACTTTTTATACCCAACATATGCCAAGTTCTGTAAGCGGCGTTTGGTCATATTTGTCCCAAACCCCCCTACAGTTTTCGAAATACCCCAAACATCCCAATTTCGAGGCGTGAGCCATATTTTGGAGCCAAACTCAGGCTCTCTGCACGTATTCGCAGTTTGAAATTACGACTTTTTTATACCCAACATATGCCAAGTACTGAAAGCGGCAGTGAGTCACATTTCGCACAAACTCCCCTGCAGTTTTCGAAATATCCCAAATATCCCAATTTCGAGGCTTGAGCAATATTTTGGAGCCAAATTCTGGCTCTCTGCACGTATTCGCAGTTTGAAATTACGACATTTTATACCCAACATATGCCAAGTACTGAAAGCGGCGTTTGGTCACATTTGTCCCAAACCCCCCCTTTAGTTTTCAAAATATCCCAAACATCCCAATTTCGAGGCCTTAGCCATATTTTCGGACCAAATTCTGGCTCTATGCACGTATTCGCGGTTTGAAATTACGACATTTTATACCCAACATATGCCAAGTCCTGAAAGCGGCAGTGAGTCACATTTCGCACAAACTCCCCTGCAGTTTTCAAAATATCCCAAACATCATAATTTCGAGGACTGAGCCATATTTTGGAGCCAAATTCTGGCTCTTTGCACGTATTCGCAGTTTGAAATTACGACTTTTTTTTTTACCCAACATATACCAAGTACTGAAAGCAGTGTTTGGTCACATTTGTCCCAAACCCCCCTGCAGTTTTCAAAATATCCCAAACATCCCAATTTCCAGGCCTGAGCCATATTTTGGAGCCAAATTCTGGCTCTCTGCACGTATTCGCAGTTTGAAATTACGACTTTTTATACCCAACATATGCCAAGTACTGAAAGCGGCAGTGAGTCACATTTTGCTCAAACTCCCCTGCAGTTTTCAAAATATCCCAAACATCCCACTTTCATGGCCTGAGCCATATTTTGGAGCCAAATTCAAGCTCTCTGCACGTATTCGCAGTTTGAAATTATGAATTTTTATACCCAACATATGCCAAGTTCTGTAAGCAGCGTTTGGTCATATTTGTCCCAAACCCCCCTGCAGTTTTCAAAATATCCCAAACATCCCAATTTCGAGGACTGAGCAATATTTTGGAGCCAAATTCTGGCTCTATGCACGTATTCGCGGTTTGAAATTACGACATTTTATACCCAACATATGCCAAGTCCTGAAAGCGGCAGTGAGTCACATTTCGCACAAACTCCCCTGCAGTTTTCAAAATATCCCAAACATCCCAATTTCGAGGCCTGAGCCATATTTTGGAGATAAATTCTGGCTCTCTGCAAGTATTCGCAGTTTGATATTACGATTTTTATACCCAACATATGACAAGTACTGAAAGCGGCAGTGAGTCACATTTCGCACAAACTCCCCTGCAGTTTTCGAAATATCCCAAATATCCCAATTTCGAGGCTTGAGCAATATTTTAAAGCCAACTTCTGGCTCTCTGCACGTATTCGCAGTATGAAATTACGAATTTTTTATACCCAACATATGCCAAGTGTTGAAAGCGGCGTTTGGTTATATTTGTCCCAAACCTCCCTGCAGTTTTCAAAATATCCCAAACATCACAATATCGAGGCCTGAGCCATATTTTGGAGCCAAATTCTGGGTCTCTGCACGTATTCGCAGTTTGATATTACGATTTTTATACCCAACATATGCCAAGTCCTGAAAGCAGCAGTGAGTCAAATTTTGCACAAACTCCCCTACAGTTGTCGATATATCCCAAACATCCCAATTTCGAGGCCTGAGCCATATTTTGGAGCCAACTTCTGCCTCTCTTCACGTATTCGCAGTATGAAATTACGAATTTTTTATACCCAACATATGCCAAGTGTTGAAAGCGGCGTTTGGTTATATTTGTCCCAAACCTCCCTGCAGTTTTCGAAATACCCCAAACATCCCAATTTCGTGGCGTGAGCAATATTTTGGAGCCAAATTCTGGCTCTATGCACGTATTCGCGGTTTGAAATTACGACATTTTGTACCCAACATATGCCAAGTCCTGAAAGCGGCAGTGAGTCACATTTCGCACAAACTCCCCTGCAGTTTTCAAAATATCCCAAACATCCCAATTTCGAGGCCTGAGCCATATTTTGTAGCCAAATTTTGGCTCTCTGCACGTATTCGCACTTTGAAATTACGACTTTTTATACCTAACATATACCAAGTACTGAAAGCGGCATTTGGTCACATTTGTCCCAAACCTCCCAGCAGTTTTCAAAATATCCCAAACATCCCAATTTCGAGGACTGAGCCATGTTTTGGAGCCAAATTCTGGCTCTCTGCACGTATCCGCAGTTTGAAATTACGACTTTTTTATACCCTACATATACCAAGTACTGAAAGCGGCATTTGGTCACATTTGTCTCAATCCTTCTTGCAGTTTTCAAAATATCTCAAACATCCCAATTTCGAGGCCTGATCCATATTATGGAGCCAAATTCTGGCTCTCTGCACGTATTCGCAGTTTTAAATTACGACTTTTTTATACCCAACATATGCGAAGTACTGAAATGTTTGGTGACATTTGTCCCAAACCCCCCAGCAGTTTTCAAAATATCCTAAACATCCCAATTTCGAGGCCTGAGCCATATTTTGGAGCCAAATTCTGGCTCTCTGAACGAATTCGTGTTTTGAAATTACGACTTTTTTATACCCAGCATATGCGAAGTACTGAAATGTTTGGTGACATTTGTCCCAAACCCCCATGCAGTTTTCAAAATATCCCAAACATCCCAATTTCGAGGCCTGAGCCATATTTTGGAGCCAAATTCTGGCTCTCTGAACGAATTCGTGTTTTGAAATTACGACTTTTTTATACCCAGCATATGCGAAGTACTGAAATGTTTGGTGACATTTGTCCCAAACTCCCCTGCAGTTTTCAAAATATCTCAAACATCCCAATTTCGAGGCCTGAGCCATATTTTGGAGCCAAATTCTCGCTCTCAGCACGTATTCGCATTTTGAAATTACGACTTTATATACCCAACATATGCCAAGTACTGAAAGGGGCGTTTTGTCACATTTGTCCCAAACCTCCCTGCAGTTTACAAAATATCCCAAACATCCCAATTTCGAGGCCTGAGCCATATTTTGGAGCCAAATTCAAGCTCTTTGCACGTATTCGCAGTTTGAAATTACGACTTTTTATACCCAACATATGCCAAGTACTGAAAGCGGAGTTTGGTTACATCTGTCCCAAACCCCCCAGCAGTTTTCAAAATATCCCAAACATCCCAATTTCGAGGCTTGAGCCATTTTTTGGAGCCAAATTCTGGCTCTCTGAACGAATTCGCACTTTGAATTTACGACTTTATATACCCAACATATGCCAAGTTCTGTAAGCGGCGTTTGGTCATATTTGTCCCAAACCCCCCTACAGTTTTCGAAATACCCCAAACATCCCAATTTCGAGGCGTGAGCCATATTTTGGAGCCAAACTCAGGCTCTCTGCACGTATTCGCAGTTTGAAATTACGACTTTTTTATACCCAACATATGCCAAGTACTGAAAGCGGCAGTGAGTCACATTTCGCACAAACTCCCCTGCAGTTTTCGAAATATCCCAAATATCCCAATTTCGAGGCTTGAGCAATATTTTGGAGCCAAATTCTGGCTCTCTGCACGTATTCGCAGTTTGAAATTACGAATTTTTTATACCCAACATATGCCAAGTAGTGAAAGCGGCGTTTGGTCACATTTGTCCCAAACCCCCCCTTTAGTTTTCGAAATATCCCAAATATCCCAATTTCGAGGCCTGAGCCATATTTTGGAGCCAAATTCTGGCTCTCTGCACGTTTTCGCAGTTTGAAATTACCACTTTTTTATACCCAACATATGCCAAGTACTGAAAGCGGCGTTTGGTCACATTTGTCTCAAACCCCCCTGCAGTTTTCAAAATATCCCAAACATCATAATAACGAGGCCTGAGCCATATTTTGGAGCCAAGTTCTGGCTCTCTGCACGTATTCGCAGTTTGAAATTACAACTGTTTTTTACCCAACATTTACCAAGTACTGAAAGAGGCGTTTGGTCAAAATTGTCCCAAACCCCCCTGCAGTTTTCAAAATATCCCAAACATCCCAATTTCGAGGCCTTAGCCATATTTTGGAGCCATATTCTGGCTCCATGCACGTATTCGCGGTTTGAAATTACGATTTTTATACCCAACATATGCCAAGTACTGAAAGCGCCAGTGAGTCACATTTTGCACAAATTCCCCTGCAGTTTTCGAAATATCCTAAATATTCCAATTTTGAGGCCTGAGTCATATTTTGGAGCCAAATTCTGGCTCTCTGCACGTATTCGCAGTTTGAAATTACGACTTTTTATACCAAACATATGCCAAGTACTGAAAGCGGCAGTAAGTCACATTTTGCTCAAACTCCCCTGCAGTTTTCAAAATATCCCAAACATCCCACTTTCATGGCCTGAGCCATATTTTGGAGTCAAATTCAAGCTCTCTGCACGTATTCGCAGTTTGAAATTATGACTTTTTATACCCAACATATGCCAAGTGTTGAAAGCGGCGTTTGGTTATATTTGTCCCAAACCTCCCTGCAGTTTTCAAAATATCCCAAACATCACAATATCGAGGCCTGAGCCATATTTTGGAGCCAAATTCTGGCTCTCTGCACGTATTCGCAGTTTGATATTACGATTTTTATACCCAACATATGGCAAGTACTGAAAGCGCCAGTGAGTCACATTTTGCACAAATTCCCCTGCAGTTTTCGAAATACCCCAAAAATCCCAATGTCGAGGCGAGAGACATATTTTGGAGCCAAACTCAGGCTCTCTGCACGTATTCGCAGTTTGAAATTACGACTTTTTTATACCCAACATATGTCAAGTACTGAAAGCGCCAGTGAGTCACATTTCGCACAAACTCCCCTGCAGTTTTCGAAATATCCCAAATATCGCAATTTCGAGGCTTGAGCAATATTTTGGAGCCAAATTCTGGCTCATTGCACGTATTCGCAGTTTGAAATTACGACCTTATTTATGCCCAACATATGCCAAGTACTGAATGCAGCGTTTGGTCACATTTTTCCCAAACCGTCCCTGCAGTCTTCAAAATATCCCAAACATCCCAATTTCAAGGACTGAGCAATATTTTGGAGCCAGATTCTGGCTCTATGTACGTATTTGCAGTTTGAAATTACGACTTTTTATACCCAACATATGCCAAGTCCTGAAAGCAGCAGTGAGTCAAATTTTGCACAAACTCCCCTACAGTTGTCGAAATATCCAAAATATCCCAATTTCGAGGCCTGAGCCATATTTTGGAGCCAACTTCTGGCTCTCTGCACGTATTCGCAGTATGAAATTACGAATTTTTTATACCCAACATATGCCAAGTGTTGAAAGCGGCGTTTGGTTATATTTGTCCCAAACCCCCCTGCAGTTTTCAAAATATCCCAAACATCCCAATTTCGAGGACTGAGCAATATTTTGGAGCCAAATTCTGGCTCTATGCACGTATTCTCAGTTTGAAATTACGAATTTTTATACCCAACATATGCCAAGTCCTGAAAGCGGCAGTGAGTCAAATTTTGCACAAACTCCCCTACAGTTTTCGAAATATCCCAAATATCCCAATTTCGAGGCCTGAGCCATATTTTGGAGCCAACTTCTGGCTCTCTGCACGTATTCGCAGTATGAAATTACGAATTTTTTATACCCAACATAAGCCAAATACTGAAAGCGGCAGTGAGTCACATTTTGCTCAAACTCAACTGCAGTTTTCAAAATATCCCAAACTACCCAATTTCAAGGACTCAGCAATATTTTGGAGCCAAATTCTGGCTCTATGTACGTATTCGCAGTATGAAATTACGAATTTTTTATACCCAACATATGCCAAGTGTTGAAAGCGGCGTTTGGTTATATTTGTCCCAAACCTCCCAGCAGTTTTCAAAATATCCCAAACATCACAATATCGAGGCCTGAGCCATATTTTGGAGCCAAATTCTAGCTCTCTGCACATATTCGCAGTTTGATATTACGATTTTTATACCCAACATATACCAAGTACTGAAAGCAGTGTTTGGTCACATTTGTCCCAAACCCCCTGCAGTTTTCAAAATATCCCAAACATCCCAATTTCGAGGCCTGAGCCATATTTTGGAGCCATATTCTGGCTCTCTGCACGTATTCGCAGTTTGAAATTACGATTTTTTTATACCCAACATATGCCAAGTCTTGAAAGCGGCAGTGAGTCACATTTCGCACAAACTCCCATGCAGTTTTCAAAATATCCCAAACATCCCAATTTCGAGGCCTGAGCCATATTTTGGAGCCAAATTCAGGCTCTATGCACGTATTCGCGGTTTGAAATTACGACATTTTATACCCAACATATGCCAAGTACTGAAAGCGGCAGTGAGTCACATTTCGCACAAACTCCCCTGGAGTTTTCGAAATATCCCAAATATCCCAATTTCGAGGCCTGAGTCATATTTTGGAGCCAAATTCTGGCTCTCTGCACGTATTCGCAGTTTGAAATTACGAATTTTTTATACCCAACATAAGCCAAGTAATGAAAGCGGCATTTGGTCACATTTGTCCCAAACCCCCCCTGCAGTTTTCAAAATATCCCAAACATCCCAATTTCGAGGCCTAAGCCATATTTTGGAGCCAAATTCTGGCTCTATGCACGTATTCGCGGTTTGAAATTACGACATTTTATACCCAACATATGCCAAGTCCTGAAAGCGGCAGTGAGTCACATTTCGCACAAACTCCCCTGCAGTTTTCGAAATATCCCAAATATCCCAATTTTGAGGCATGAGCCATATTTTGGAGCCAAATTCTGGCGCTCTGCACGTATTCGCAGTTTAAAATTACCACTTTTTTATACCCAACATATGCCAAGTACTGTAAGCGGCGTTTGGTCACATTTGTTTCAAACCTCCCTGCAGTTTTCAAAATATCCCAAACATCATAATTTCGAGGCCTGAACCATATTTTGGAGCCAAATTCTGGATCTCTGCACGTATTCGCAGTTTGAAATTACGAATTTTTTTTACCCAACATATACCAAGTACTGAAAGCGGCGTTTGGTCACATTTGTCCCAAACCCCCTTGCAGTTTTCAAAATATCCCAAACATCCCAATTTCGAGGCCTGATCCATATTTTGGAGCCAAATTCTGGCTCTCTGCACGTATTCGCAGTTTGATATTACGATTTTTATACCCAACATGTGCCAAGTACTGAAAGCGCCAGTGAGTCACATTTTGCACAAATTCCCCTGCAGTTTTCGAAATACCCCAAAAATCCCAATTTCGAGGCGAGAGCCATATTTTGGAGCCAAACTCAGGTTCTCTGCACGTATTCGCAGTTTAAAATTACGACTTTTTTATACCCAACATATGTCAAGTACTGAAAGCGGCAGAGAGTCACATTTCGCACAAACTCCCCTGCAGTTTTGAAATATCCCAAATATCCCAATTTCGAGGCTTGAGCAATATTTTGGAGCCAAATTCTGGCTCATTGCACGTATTCGCAGTTTGAAATTACGAATTTTTTATACCCAACATATGCCAAGTGTTGAAAGCGGCGTTTGGTCACATTTGTCCCAAACCTCCCTGCAGTTTTCAAAATATCCCAAATATCACAATATCGAGGCCTGAGCCATATTTTGGAGCCAAATTCTGGGTCTCTGCACGTATTCGCAGTTTGATATTACGATTTTTATACCCAACATATGCCAAGTACTGAAAGCAGCAGTGAGTCACATTTTGCACAAACTCCCCTGCAGTTTTCGAAATACCCCAAACATCCCAATTTCGAGGCCTGAGCCATATTTTGTTGCCAAATTTTGGCTCTCTGCACGTATTCGCACTTTGAAATTACGACTTTTTATACCTAACATATACCAAGTACTGAAAGCGGCATTTGGTCACATTTGTCCCAAACCTCCCACCAGTTTTCAAAATATCTCAAACATCCCAATTTCGAGGCCTGATCCATATTTTGGAGCCAAATTCTAGCTCTCTGCACGTATTCGTAGTTTTAAATTGCGACTTTTTTATACCCAACATTTGCCAAGTACTGAAATCGGCGTTTTGTCAAATTTGTCCCAATTCCCCCTGCAGTTTTCAAAATATCCCAAACATCTCAATTTCGAGGCCTGAGCCATATTTTGGAGCCAAATTCTGGCTCTCTGCACGTATTCGCAGTTTTAAATTACGACTTTTTTATACCCAACATATGCGAAGTACTGAAATGTTTGGTGACATTTGTCCCAAACCCCCCAGCAGTTTTCAAAATATCCTAAACATCCCAATTTCGAGGCCTGAGCCATATTTTGGAGCCAAATTCTGGCTCTCTGAACGAATTCGTATTTTGAAATTACGACTTTTTTATACCCAACATATGCGAAGTACTGAAATGTGTGGTGACATTTGTCCCAAACCCCCCTGCAGTTTTCAAAATATCCCAAACATCCCAATTTCGAGGCCTGAGCCATATTTTGGAGCCAAATTCTGGCTCTCTGAACGAATTCGTATTTTGAAATTACGACTTTTTTATACCCAACATATGCGAAGTACTGAAATGTTTGGTGACGTTTGTCCCAAACCCCCCTGCAGTTTTCAAAATATCTCAAACATCCCAATTTCGAGGCCTGAGCCATATTTTGGAGCCAAATTCTGGCTCTATGCACGTATACGCAGTTTGAAATTATGACTTTTTATACCCAGCATATGCCAAGTCCTGATAGCGGCAGTGAGTCACATTTTGCACAAACTCCCCTGCAGTTTTCAAAATATCACAAATATCCTAATTTCGAGGCCTGAGCCATATTTTGGAGCCAAATTCTCGCTCTCAGCACGTATTCGCATTTTGAAATTACGACTTTATATACCCAACATATGCCAAGTACTGAAAGGGGCGTTTTGTCACATTTGTCCCAAACCTCCCTGTAGTTTACAAAATATCCCAAACATCCCAATTTCGAGGCCTGAGCCATATTTTGGAGCCAAATTCAAGCTCTTTGCACGTATTCGCAGTTTGAAATTACGACTTTTTATACCCAACATATGCCAAGTACTGAAAGCGGCGTTTGGTTACATCTGTCCCAACCCCCCCAGCAGTTTTCAAAATATCCCAAACATCCCAATTTCGAGGCTTGAGCCATTTTTTGGAGCCAAATTCTGGCTCTCTGAACGAATTCGCACTTTGAATTTACGACTTTATATACCCAACATATTCCATGTACTGAAAGCGGCGCTTAGTCACATTTGTCCCAAACCTCCCTGCAGTTTTCGAAATATCCCAAATATCCCAATTTCGAGGCCTGAGCCATATTTTGGAGCCAAATTCTGGCTCTCTGTACGTATTCGCAGTTTGAAATTACGAATTTTTTATACCCAACATATGCCAAGTACTGAAAGCGGCGTTTGGTCACATTTGTCACAAACCCCCCCCTTTAGTTTTCAAAATATCCCAAACATCCCAATTTCAAGGACTGAGCCATATTTTGGAGCCAAATTCTGGCTCTTTGCACGTATTCGCAGTTTGAAATTACGACTTTTTTTTTACCCAACATATACCAAGTACTGAAAGCAGTGTTTGGTCACATTTGTCCCAAACCCCCCCTTTAGTTTTCAAAATATCCCAAATATCCCAATTTCGAGGCCTGAGCCATATTTTGGAGCCAAATTCTGGCTCTCTGCACGTATTCGCAGTTTGAAATTACGACTTTTTATACCCAACATATGCCAAGTACTGAAAGCGGCAGAGAGTCACATTTTGCTCAAACTCACCTGCAGTTTTCAAAATATCCCAAACATCCCACTTTCATGGCCTGAGCCATATTTTGGAGCCAAATTCAAGCTCTCTGCACGTATTCGCAGTTTGAAATTATGAATTTTTATACCCAACATATGCCAAGTTCTGTAAGCAGCGTTTGGTCATATTTGTCCCAAACCCCCCTGCAGTTTTCAAAATATCCCAAACATCCCAATTTCGAGGACTGAGCAATATTTTGGAGCCAAATTCTGTCTCTATTCACGTATTCGCGGTTTGAAATTACGATATTTTATACCCAACATATGCCAAGTCCTGAAAGCGGCAGCGAGTCACATTTCGCACAAACTCCCCTGCAGTTTTCAAAATATCCCAAACATCATAATTTCGAGGACTGAGCCATATTTTGGAGCCAAATTCTGGCTCTTTGCACGTATTCGCAGTTTGAAATTACGACTTTTTTTTTTACCCAACATATACCAAGTACTGAAAGCAGTGTTTGGTCACATTTGTCCCAAACCCCCCTGCAGTTTTCAAAATATCCCAAACATCCCAATTTCGAGGCCTGAGCCATATTTTGGAGCCATATTCTGGCTCTCGGCACGTATTCGCAGTTTGAAATTACGACTTTTTTATACCCAACATATGCCAAGTCCTGAAAGCGGCAGTGAGTCACATTTCGCACAAACTCCCCTGCAGTTTTCAAAATATCCCAAACATCATAATTTCGAGGACTGAGCCATATTTTGGAGCCAAATTCTGGCTCTTTGCACGTATTCGCAGTTTGAAATTACGACTTTTTTTTTACCCAACATATACCAAGTACTGAAAGCAGTGTTTGGTCACATTTGTCCCAAACCCCCCTGCAGTTTTCAAAATATCCCAAACATCCCAATTTCGAGGCCTTAGCCATATTTTGGAGCCAAATTCTGGCTCCATGCACGTATTCGCGGTTTGAAATTACGACATTTTATACCCAACATATGCCAAGTCCTAAAAGCGGCAGTGAGTCACATTTCCTACAAACTCCCCTGCAGTTTTCGAAATATCCTAAATATTCCAATTTTGAGGCCTGAGTCATATTTTGGAGCCAAATTCTGGCTCTCTGCACGTATTCGCAGTTTGAAATTACGACTTTTTATACCAAACATATGCCAAGTACTGAAAGCGGCAGTGAGTCACATTTTGCTCAAACTCCCCTGCAGTTTTCAAAATATCCCAAACATCCCACTTTCATGGCCTGAGCCATATTTTGGAGTCAAATTCAAGCTCTCTGCACGTATTCGCAGTTTGAAATTATGACTTTTTATACCCAACATATGCCAAGTGTTTAAAGCGGCGTTTGGTTATATTTGTCCCAAACCTCCCTGCAGTTTTCAAAATATCCCAAACATCATAATATCGAGGCCTGAGCCATATTTTGGAGCCAAGTTCTGGCTCTCTGCACGTATTCGCAGTTTGAAATTACAACTGTTTTTTCCCCAACATTTACCAAGTACTGAAAGAGGCGTTTGGGCAAAATTGTCCCAAACCCACCTGCAGTTTTCAAAATATCCCAAACATCCCAATTTCGAGGCCTGAGCCATATTTTGAAACCAAATTCTGTCTCTATTCACGTATTCGCGGTTTGAAATTACGATATTTTATACCCAACATATGCCAAGTCCTGAAAGCGGCAGTGAGTCACATTTCGCACAAACTCCCCTGCAGTTTTCAAACTATCCCAAACATCCCAATTTCGAGGCCTTAGCCATATTTTGGGACCAAATTCTGGCTCTATGCACGTATTCGCGGTTTGAAATTACGACATTTTATACCCAACATATGCCAAGTCCTGAAAGCGGCAGTGAGTCACATTTCGCACAAACTCCCCTGCAGTTTTCGAAATATCCCAAATATCCCAATTTCGAAGCGTGAGCCATATTTTGGAGCCAAACTCAGGCTCTCTGCACGTATTTCCAGTTTGAAATTACGACTTTTTTATACCCAACATATGCCAAGTACTGAAAGCAGCAGTGAGTCACATTTTGCACAAACTCCCCTGCAGTTTTCAAAATATCCCAAACATTACAATATCGAGGCCTGGGCCATATTTTGGAGCCAAATTCAGGCTCTATGCACGTATTCGCGGTTTGAAATTACGACTTTTTATACCCAACATATGCCAAGTTCTGAAAGCAGCGTTTGGTCATATTTGTCCCAAACCCCCCTGCAGTTTTCAAAATATCCCAAACATCCCAATTTCGAGGACTGAGCAATATTTTGGAGCCAAATTCTTTCTCTATGCACGTATTCTCAGTTTGAAATTACGACTTTTTATACCCAACATATGCCAAGTCCTGAAAGCGGCAGTGAGTCAAATTTTGCACAAACTCCCCTACAGTTTTCGAAATATCCCAAATATCCCAATTTCGAGGCCTGAGCCATATTTTGGAGCCAACTTCTGGCTCTCTGCACGTATTCGCAGTATGAAATTACGAATTTTTTATACCCAACATATGCCAAGTCCTGAAAGCGGCAGTGAGTCACATTTTGCTCAAACTCAACTGCAGTTTTCAAAATATCCCAAACTACCCAATTTCGAGGACTGAGCAATATTTTGGAGCCAAATTCTGGCTCTATGTACGTATTCGCAGTATGAAATTACGAATTTTTTATACCCAACATATGCCAAGTGTTGAAAGCGGCGTTTGGTTATTTTTGTCCCTAACCCCCCTGCAGTTTTCAAAATATCCCAAACATCCCAATTTCGAGGCCTGAGCCATATTTTGGAGCCAAATTCAGGCTCTATGCACGTATTCGCGGTTTGAAATTACGACATTTTATACCCAACATATGCCAAGTACTGAAAGCGGCAGTGAGTCACATTTCGCACAAACTCCCCTGGAGTTTTCGAAATATCCCAAATATCCCAATTTCGAGGCCTGAGTCATATTTTGGAGCCAAATTCTGGCTCTCTGCACGTATTCGCAGTTTGAAATTACGATTTTTTTATACCCAACATAAGCCAAGTAATGAAAGCGGCATTTGGTCACATTTGTCCCAAACCCCCCCTGCAGTTTTCAAAATATCCCAAACATCCCAATTTCGAGGCCTAAGCCATATTTTGGAGCCAAATTCTGGCTCTATGCACGTATTCGCGGTTTGAAATTACGACATTTTATACCCAACATATGCCAAGTCCTGAAAGCGGCAGTGAGTCACATTTCGCACAAACTCCCCTGCAGTTTTCGAAATATCCCAAATATCCCAATTTTGAGGCATGAGCCATATTTTGGAGCCAAATTCTGGCGCTCTGCACGTATTCGCAGTTTAAAATTACCACTTTTTTATTCCCAACATATGCCAAGTACTGTAAGCGGCGTTTGGTCACATTTGTTTCAAACCTCCCTGCAGTTTTCAAAATATCCCAAACATCATAATTTCGAAGCCTGAACCATATTTTGGAGCCAAATTCTGGATCTCTGCACGTATTCGCAGTTTGAAATTACGAATTTTTTTTACCCAACATATACCAAGTACTGAAAGCGGCGTTTGGTCACATTTGTCCCAAACCCCCTTGCAGTTTTCAAAATATCCCAAACATCCCAATTTCGAGGTCTGATCCATATTTTGGAGCCAAATTCTGGCTCTCTGCACGTATTTGCAGTTTGATATTTCGATTTTTATACCCAACATATACCAAGTACTGAAAGCGCCAGTGAGTCACATTTTGCACAAATTCCCCTGCAGTTTTCGAAATACCCCAAAAATCCCAATTTCGAGGCGAGAGCCATATTTTGGAGCCAAACTCAGGCTCTCTGCACGTATTCGCAGTTTGAAATTACGACTTTTTTATACCCAACATATGTCAAGTACTGAAAGCGGCAGAGAGTCACATTTCGCACAAACTCCCCTGCAGTTTTCGAAATATCCCAAATATCCCAATTTCGAGGCTTGAGCAATATTTTGGAGCCAAATTCTGGCTCAATGCACGTATTCGCAGTTTGAAATTACGACCTTTTTTATGCCCAACATATGCCAAGTACTGAATGCGGCGTTTGGTCACATTTTTCACAAACCGTCCCTGCAGTTTTCAAAATATCCCAAACATCCCAATTTCGAGAACTGAGCAATATTTTGGAGCCAAATTCTGGCTCTATGCACGTATTCGTGGTTTGAAATTACGACTTTTTATACCCAACATATGTCAAGTCCTGAAAGCAGCAGTGAGTCAAATTTTGCACAAACTCCCCTACAGTTGTCGATATATCCCAAATATCCCAATTTCGAGGCCTGAGCCATATTTTGGAGCCAACTTCTGGCTCTCTTCACGTATTCGCAGTATGAAATTACGAATTTTTTATACCCAACATATGCCAAGTGTTGAAAGCGGCGTTTGGTTATATTTGTCCCAAACCTCCCTGCAGTTTTCAAAATATCCCAAACATCACAATATCGAGGCCTGAGCCATATTTTGGAGATAAATTCTGGCTCTCTGCAAGTATTCGCAGTTTGATATTACGATTTTTATACCCAACATATGACAAGTACTGAAAGCGGCAGTGAGTCACATTTCGCACAAACTCCCCTGCAGTTTTCGAAATATCCCAAATATCCCAATTTCGAGGCTTGAGCAATATTTTAAAGCCAACTTCTGGCTCTCTGCACGTATTCGCAGTATGAAATTACGAATTTTTTATACCCAACATATGCAAAGTGTTGAAAGCGGCGTTTGGTTATATTTGTCCCAAACCTCCCTGCAGTTTTCAAAATATCCCAAACATCACAATATCGAGGCCTGAGCCATATTTTGGAGCCAAATTCTGGGTCTCTGCACGTATTCGCAGTTTGATATTACGATTTTTATACCCAACATATGCCAAGTACTGAAAGCAGCAGTGAGTCACATTTTGCACAAACTCCCCTGCAGTTTTCGAAATACCCCAAACATCCCAATTTCGTGGCGTGAGCAATATTTTGGAGCCAAATTCTGGCTCCATGCACGTATTCGCAGTTTGAAATCACGACATTTTGTACCCAACATATGCCAAGTCATGAAAGCGGCAGTGAGTCACATTTCGCACAAACTCCCCTGCAGTTTTCGAAATACCCCAAAAATCCCAATTTCGAGGCGAGAGCCATATTTTGGAGCCAAACTCAGGTTCTCTGCACGTATTCGCAGTTTGAAATTACGACTTTTTTATACCCAACATATGTCAAGTACTGAAAGCGGCAGAGAGTCACATTTCGCACAAACTCCCCTGCAGTTTTGAAATATCCCAAATATCCCAATTTCGTGGCTTGAGCAATATTTTGGAGCCAAATTCTGGCTCCATGCACGTATTCGCAGTTTGAAATTACGACATTTTGTACCCAACATATGCCAAGTCCTGAAAGCGGCAGTGAGTCACATTTCGCACAAACTCCCCTGCAGTTTTCAAAATATCCCAAACATCCCAATTTCGAGGCCTGAGCCATATTTTGTAGCCATATTTTGGCTCTCTGCACGTATTCGCACTTTGAAATTACGACTTTTTATACCTAACATATACCAAGTACTGAAAGCGGCATTTGGTCACATTTGTCCCAAACCTCCCAGCAGTTTTCAAAATATCCCAAACATCCCAATTTCGAGGACTGAGCCATGTTTTGGAGCCAAATTCTGGCTCTCTGCACGTATCCGCAGTTTGAAATTACGACTTTTTTATACCCTACATATACCAAGTACTGAAAGCGGCATTTGGTCACATTTGTCCCAAACCCCCTGCAGTTTTCAAAATATCCCAAACATCCCAATTTCGAGGCCTGAGCCATATTTTGGAGCCATATTCTGGCTCTCTGCACGTATTCGCAGTTTGAAATTACGAATTTTTTATACCCAACATATGCCAAGTCTTGAAAGCGGCAGTGAGTCACATTTCACACAAACTCCCATGCAGTTTTCAAAATATCCCAAACATCCCAATTTCGAGGCCTGAGCCATATTTTGGAGCCAAATTCAGGCTCTATGCACGTATTCGCGGTTTGAAATTACGACATTTTATACCCAACATATGCCAAGTACTGAAAGCGGCAGTGAGTCACATTTCGCACAAACTCCCCTGGAGTTTTCGAAATATCCCAAATATCCCAATTTCGAGGCCTGAGTCATATTTTGGAGCCAAATTCTGGCTCTCTGCACGTATTCGCAGTTTGAAATTACGAATTTTTTATACCCAACATATGCCAAGTAATGAAAGCGGCATTTGGTCACATTTGTCCCAAACCCCCTCCTGCAGTTTTCAAAATATCCCAAACATCCCAATTTCGAGGCCTAAGCCATATTTTGGAGCCAAATTCTGGCTCTATGCACGTATTCGCGGTTTGAAATTACGACATTTTATACCCAACATATGCCAAGTCCTGAAAGCGGCAGAGAGTCACATTTCGCACAAACTCCCCTGCAGTTTTCGAAATATCCCAAATATCCCAATTTTGAGGCATGAGCCATAT
The DNA here is from genome assembly GCF_040958095.1 of Procambarus clarkii. Lineage (NCBI taxonomy): Eukaryota > Metazoa > Arthropoda > Malacostraca > Decapoda > Cambaridae > Procambarus > Procambarus clarkii. The sequence goes on from NW_027189464.1 coordinate 70,523, forward strand.
TTTGGAGCCAAATTCTGGCGCTCTGCACGTATTCGCAGTTTAAAATTACCACTTTTTTATACCCAACATATGCAAAGTACTGTAAGCGGCGTTTGGTCACATTTGTTTCAAACCTCCCTGCAGTTTTCAAAATATCCCAAACATCATAATTTCGAGGCCTGAACCATATTTTGGAGCCAAATTCTGGATCTCTGCACGTATTCGCAGTTTGAAATTACGAATTTTTTTTACCCAACATATACCAAGTACTGAAAGCGGCGTTTGGTCACATTTGTCCCAAACCCCCTTGCAGTTTTCAAAATATCCCAAACATCCCAATTTCGAGGCCTGATCCATATTTTGGAGCCAAATTCTGGCTCTCTGCACGTATTCGCAGTTTGATATTACGATTTTTATACCCAACATATGCCAAGTACTGAAAGCGCCAGTGAGTCACATTTTGCACAAATTCCCCTGCAGTTTTCGAAATACCCCAAAAATCCCAATTTCGAGGCGAGAGCCATATTTTGGAGCCAAACTCAGGTTCTCTGCACGTATTCGCAGTTTGAAATTACGACTTTTTTATACCCAACATATGTCAAGTACTGAAAGCGGCAGAGAGTCACATTTCGCACAAACTCCCCTGCAGTTTTGAAATATCCCAAATATCCCAATTTCGTGGCTTGAGCAATATTTTGGAGCCAAATTCTGGCTCATTGCACGTATTCGCAGTTTGAAATTACGAATTTTTTATACCCAACATATGCCAAGTACTGAAAGCAGCAGTGAGTCACATTTTGCACAAACTCCCCTGCAGTTTTCGAAATACCCCAAACATCCCAATTTCGAGGCCTGAGCCATATTTTGTAGCCAAATTTTGGCTCTCTGCACGTATTCGCACTTCGAAATTACGACTTTTTATACCTAACATATACCAAGTACTGAAAGCGGCATTTGGTCACATTTGTCCCAAACCTCCCACCAGTTTTCAAAATATCCCAAACATCCCAATTTCGAGGACTGAGCCATGTTTTGGAGCCAAATTCTGGCTCTCTGCACGTATCCGCAGTTTGAAATTACGACTTTTTTATACCCTACATATACCAAGTACTGAAAGCGGCATTTGGTCACATTTGTCTCAATCCTTCTTGCAGTTTTCAAAATATCTCAAACATCCCAATTTCGAGGCCTGATCCATATTTTGGAGCCAAATTCTAGCTCTCTGCACGTATTCGTAGTTTTAAATTGCGACTTTTTTATACCCAACATATGCCAAGTACTGAAATCGGCGTTTTGTCAAATTTGTCCCAATTCCCCCTGCAGTTTTCAAAATATCCCAAACATCTCAATTTCGAGGCCTGAGCCATATTTTGGAGCCAAATTCTGGCTCTCTGCACGTATTCGCAGTTTTAAATTACGACTTTTTTATACCCAACATATGCGAAGTACTGAAATGTTTGGTGACATTTGTCCCAAACCCCCCAGCAGTTTTCAAAATATCCTAAACATCCCAATTTCGAGGCCTGAGCCATATTTTGGAGCCAAATTCTGGCTCTCTGAACGAATTCGTATTTTGAAATTACGACTTTTTTATACCCAACATATGCGAAGTACTGAAATGTTTGGTGACATTTGTCCCAAACCCCCCTGCAGTTTTCAAAATATCCCAAACATCCCAATTTCGAGGCCTGAGCCATATTTTGGAGCCAAATTCTGGCTCTCTGAACGAATTCGTATTTTGAAATTACGACTTTTTTATACCCAACATATGCGAAGTACTGAAATGTTTGGTGACGTTTGTCCCAAACCCCCCTGCAGTTTTCAAAATATCTCAAACATCCCAATTTCGAGGCCTGAGCCATATTTTGGAGCCAAATTCTGGCTCTATGCACGTATACGCAGTTTGAAATTATGACTTTTTATACCCAGCATATGCCAAGTCCTGATAGCGGCAGTGAGTCACATTTTGCACAAACTCCCCTGCAGTTTTCAAAATATCCCAAATATCCTAATTTCGAGGCCTGAGCCATATTTTGGAGCCAAATTCTCGCTCTCAGCACGTATTCGCATTTTGAAATTACGACTTTATATACCCAACATATGCCAAGTACTGAAAGGGGCGTTTTGTCACATTTGTCCCAAACCTCCCTGCAGTTTACAAAATATCCCAAACATCCCAATTTCGAGGCCTGAACCATATTTTGGAGCCAAATTCAAGCTCTTTGCACGTATTCGCAGTTTGAAATTACGACTTTTTATACCCAACATATGCCAAGTACTGAAAGCGGCGTTTGGTTACATCTGTCCCAAACCCCCCAGCAGTTTTCAAAATATCCCAAACATCCCAATTTCGAGGCTTGAGCCAGTTTTTGGAGCCAAATTCTGGCTCTCTGAACGAATTCGCACTTTGAATTTACGACTTTATATACCCAACATATTCCATGTACTGAAAGCGGCGCTTAGTCACATTTGTCCCAAACCTCCCTGCAGTTTTCAAAATATCCCAAACATCCCAATTTCGAGGCCTGAGCCATATTTTGGAGCCAAATTCAAGCTCTCTGCACGTATTCGCAGTTTGAAATTACGACTTTTTATACCCAACATATGCCAAGTTCTGTAAGCGGCGTTTGGTCATATTTGTCCCAAACCCCCCTACAGTTTTCGAAATACCCCAAACATCCCAATTTCGAGGCGTGAGCCATATTTTGGAGCCAAACTCAGGCTCTCTGCACGTATTCGCAGTTTGAAATTACGACTTTTTTATACCCAACATATGCCAAGTACTGAAAGCGGCAGTGAGTCACATTTCGCACAAACTCCCCCTGCAGTTTTCGAAATATCCCAAATATCCCAATTTCGAGGCTTGAGCAATATTTTGGAGCCAAATTCTGGCTCTCTGCACGTATTCGCAGTTTGAAATTACGACATTTTATACCCAACATATGCCAAGTACTGAAAGCGGCGTTTGGTCACATTTGTCCCAAACCCCCCCTTTAGTTTTCAAAATATCCCAAACATCCCAATTTCGAGGCCTTAGCCATATTTTCGGACCAAATTCTGGCTCTATGCACGTATTCGCGGTTTGAAATTACGACATTTTATACCCAACATATGCCAAGTCCTGAAAGCGGCAGTGAGTCACATTTCGCACAAACTCCCCTGCAGTTTTCAAAATATCCCAAACATCATAATTTCGAGGACTGAGACATATTTTGGAGCCAAATTCTGGCTCTTTGCACGTATTCGCAGTTTGAAATTACGACTTTTTTTTTTACCCAACATATACCAAGTACTGAAAGCAGTGTTTGGTCACATTTGTCCCAAACCCCCCTGCAGTTTTCAAAATATCCCAAACATCCCAATTTCCAGGCCTGAGCCATATTTTGGAGCCAAATTCTGGCTCTCTGCACGTATTCGCAGTTTGAAATTACGACTTTTTATACCCAACATATGCCAAGTACTGAAAGCGGCAGTGAGTCACATTTTGCTCAAACTCCCCTGCAGTTTTCAAAATATCCCAAACATCCCACTTTCATGGCCTGAGCCATATTTTGGAGCCAAATTCAAGCTCTCTGCACGTATTCGCAGTTTGAAATTATGAATTTTTATACCCAACATATGCCAAGTTCTGTAAGCAGCGTTTGGTCATATTTGTCCCAAACCCCCCTGCAGTTTTCAAAATATCCCAAACATCCCAATTTCGAGGACTGAGCAATATTTTGGAGCCAAATTCTGGCTCTATGCACGTATTCGCGGTTTGAAATTACGACATTTTATACCCAACATATGCCAAGTCCTGAAAGCGGCAGTGAGTCACATTTCGCACAAACTCCCCTGCAGTTTTCGAAATATCCCAAATATCCCAATTTTGAGGTCTGAGCCATATTTTGGAGCCAAATTCTGGCTCTCTGCACGTTTTCGCAGTTTGAAATTACCACTTTTTTATACCCAACATATGCCAAGTACTGAAAGCGGCGTTTGGTCACATTTGTCTCAAACCCCCCTGCAGTTTTCAAAATATCCCAAACATCATAATATCGAGGCCTGAGCCATATTTTGGAGCCAAGTTCTGGCTCTCTGCACGTATTCGCAGTTTGAAATTACAACTGTTTTTTACCCAACATTTACCAAGTACTGAAAGAGGCGTTTGGTCAAAATTGTCCCAAACCCACCTGCAGTTTTCAAAATATCCCAAACATCCCAATTTCGAGGCCTGAGCCATATTTTGAAACCAAATTCTGTCTCTATTCACGTATTCGCGGTTTGAAATTACGATATTTTATACCCAACATATGCCAAGTCCTGAAAGCGGCAGTGAGTCACATTTCGCACAAACTCCCCTGCAGTTTTCAAACTATCCCAAACATCCCAATTTCGAGGCCTTAGCCATATTTTGGGACCAAATTCTGGCTCTATGCACGTATTCGCGGTTTGAAATTACGACATTTTATACCCAACATATGCCAAGTCCTGAAAGCGGCAGTGAGTCACATTTCGCACAAACTCCCCTGCAGTTTTCAAAATATCCCAAACATCATAATTTCGAGGACTAAACCATATTTTGGAGCGAAATTCTGGCTCTTTGCACGTATTCGCAGTTTGAAATTACGACTTTTTTTTTACCCAACATATACCAAGTACTGAAAGCAGTGTTTGGTCACATTTGTCCCAAACCCCACTGCAGTTTTCAAAATTTCCCAAACATCCCAATTTCGAGGCCTGAGCCATATTTTGGAGCCAAATTCTGGCTCTATGCACGTATTCGCGGTTTGAAATTACGATATTTTATACCCAACATATGCCAAGTCTTGAAAGCAGCAGTGAGTCACATTTCGCACAAACTCCCCTGGAGTTTTCGAAATATCCCAAATATCCCAATTTCGCGGCCTGAGCCATATTTTGGAGCCATATTCTGGCTCTCTGCACGTATTCGCAGTTTGAAATTACGACTTTTTTATACCCAACATATGCCAAGTCTTGAAAGCGGCAGTGAGTCACATTTCGCACAAACTTCCCTGCAGTTTTCAAAATATCCCAAACATCCCAATTTCGAGGCCTGAGCCATATTTTGGAGCCAAATTAAGCTCTCTGCACGTATTCGCAGTTTGAAATTACGACTTTTTTATACCCAACATATGCCAAGTACTGAAAGCGGCGTTTGGTCACATTTGTCCCAAACCCCCCCTGCAGTTTTCAAAATATCCTAAACATCCCAATTTCGAGGCCTTAGCCATATTTTGGAGCCAAATTCTGGCTCCATGCACGTATTCGCGGTTTGAAATTAAGACATTTTATACCCAACATATGCCAAGTCCTAAAAGCGGCAGTGAGTCACATTTCCTACAAACTCCCCTGCAGTTTTCTAAATATCCTAAATATTCCAATTTTGAGGCCTGAGTCATATTTTGGAGCCAAATTCTGGCTCTCTGCACGTATTCGCAGTTTGAAATTACGACTTTTTATACCAAACATATGCCAAGTACTGAAAGCGGCAGTGAGTCACATTTTGCTCAAACTCCCCTGCAGTTTTCAAAATATCCCAAACATCCCACTTTCATGGCCTGAGCCATATTTTGGAGCCAAATTCAAGCTCTCTGCACGTATTCGCAGTTTGAAATTATGACTTTTTATACCCAACATATGCCAAGTGTTGAAAGCGGCGTTTGGTTATATTTGTCCCAAACCTCCCTGCAGTTTTCAAAATATCCCAAACATCACAATATCGAGGCCTGAGCCATATTTTGGAGCCAAATTCTAGCTCTCTGCACATATTCGCAGTTTGATATTACGATTTTTATACCCAACATATACCAAGTACTGAAAGCAGTGTTTGGTCACATTTGTCCCAAACCCCCTGCAGTTTTCAAAATATCCCAAACATCCCAATTTCGAGGCCTGAGCCATATTTTGGAGCCATATTCTGGCTCTCTGCACGTTTTCGCAGTTTGAAATTACGAATTTTTTATACCCAACATATGCCAAGTCTTGAAAGCGGCAGTGAGTCACATTTCGCACAAACTCCCCTGCAGTTTTCAAAATATCCCAAACATCCCAATTTCGAGGCCTGAGCCATATTTTGGAGCCAAATTCAGGCTCTATGCACGTATTCGCGGTTTGAAATTACGACATTTTATACCCAACATATGCCAAGTACTGAAAGCGGCAGTGAGTCACATTTCGCACAAACTCCCCTGGAGTTTTCGAAATATCCCAAATATCCCAATTTCGAGGCCTGAGTCATATTTTGGAGCCAAATTCTGGCTCTCTGCACGTATTCGCAGTTTGAAATTACGAATTTTTTATACCCAACATATGCCAAGTAATGAATGCGGCATTTGGTCACATTTGTCCCAAACCCCCCCTGCAGTTTTCAAAATATCCCAAACATCCCAATTTCGAGGCCTGATCCATATTTTGGAGCCAAATTCTGGCTCTATGCACGTATTCGCAGTTTGAAATTACGACATTTTATACCCAACATATGCCAAGTCCTGAAAGAGACAGTGAGTCACATTTCGCACAAACACCCCTGCAGTTTTCGAAATATCCCAAATATCCCAATTTTGAGGCCTGAGCCATATTTTGGAGCCAAATTCTGGCTCTCTGCACGTATTCGCTGTTTGAAATTACCAATTTTTATACCCCACATATGCCAAGAACTGAAAGCGGCAGTGAGTCACATTTTGCTCAAACTCCCCTGCAGTTATCAAAATATCCCAAACATCCCACTTTCGAGGCCTGAGCCAGATTTTGGTGCCAAATTCAAGCTCTCTGCACGTATTCGCAGTTTGAAATTACGACTTTTTATACCCAACATATGCCAAGTTCTGAAAGCGGCGTTTGGTCATATTTGTCCCAAACCCTCCTTCAGTTTTCAAAATATCCCAAACATCCCAATTTCGAGGACTGAGCAATATTTTAGAGCCAAATTCTGGCTCCATGCACGTATTCGCGGTTTGAAATTACGACATTTTATACCCAACATATGCTAAGTCCTGAAAGCAGCAGTGAGTCAAATTTTGCACAAACTCGCCTACAGTTTTCGAAATATCCCAAATATCCCAATTTCGAGGCCTGAGCCATATTTTGGAGCCAACTTCTGGCTCTCTGCACATATTCACAGTATGAAATTAGGACTTTTTTATACCCAACATATGCCAAGTACTGAAAGCGGTGTTTGGTCACATTTGTCCCAACCCCCCCCCCTGCAGTTTTCAAAATATCCCTAACATCTCAATTTCGAGGCCTTAGCCATATTTTAGAGCCAAATTCTGGCTCTATGCACGTATTCGCGGTTTGAAATTACGACATTTTATACCCAACATATGCCAAGTCTTGAAAGCGGCAGTGAGTCACATTTCGCACAAACTCCCCTGGAGTTTTCGAAATATCCCAATTTCGAGGCCTGAGCCATATTTTGGAGCCATATTCTGGCTCTCTACACGTATTCGCAGTATGAAATTACGACTTTTTTATACCCAACATATGCCAAGTCTAGAAAGCGGCAGTGAGTCACATTTCGCACAAACTCCCCTGCAGTTTTCAAAATATCCCAAACATCCCAATTTCGAGGCCTGAGCCATATTTTGGAGCCAAATTCTGGCTCTCTGCACGTATTCGCAGTTTGAAATTACGACTTTTTTATACCCAACATATGCCAAGTACTGAAAGCGGCGTTTGGTCACATTTGTCCCAATCCCCCCACTGTAGTTTTCAAAATATCCCAAACATCCCTATTTCGAGGCCTGAGCCAAATTTTGGAGCCAAATTCTGGCTTTATGCATGTATTCGTGGTTTGAAATGACGACATTTTCTACCCAACATATGCCAAGCCCTGAAAGCGGCAGTGAGTCACATTTCGCACAAACTCCCCTGCAGTTTTCGAAATATCCCAAATATCCCAATTTCGAGGACTGAGCCATATTTTGGAGCCAAATTCTGGCTCTCTGCACGTATACGCAGTTTGAAACAACGACTTTTTTATACCCAACATATGCCAAGTACTGAAAGCGGCGTTTGGTTACATTTGTCCCAAACCTCCCTGCAGTTTTCAAAATATCCCAAACATCACAATATCGAGGCCTCAGCCATATTTTGGAGCCAAATTCAAGCTCTCTGCACGTATTCGCAGTTTGATATTAGGATTTTTATACCCAACATATGCCAAGCCCTGAAAGCGGCAGTGAGTCACATTTTGCACAAACTCCCTTGCAGTTTTCGAAATATCCCAAATATCTCAATTTCGACACCTGAGCCATATTTTGGAGCCAAATTCTGGCTCTCTGCACGTATTCGCTGTTTGAAATTACGACTTTTTATACCCAACATATGCCAAGTACAGAAAGCAGCAGTGAGTCACATTTTGCACAAACTCCCCTGCAGTTTTTAAAGTTTTCAAAACATCCCACTTTCGAGGCCTGAGCCATATTTTGGAACCAAATTCAAGCACTCTGCACGTATTCGCAGTTTGAAATTAGGACTTTTTATACCCAACATATGCAAAGTTCTGAAAGCGGCTTTTGGTCAAATTTGTCCCAAACCCCCCTGCAGTTTTCAAAATATCCCAAATATCCCAATTTCGAGACCTGAGCCATATTTTGGGCCAAACTCTGGCTCTCTGCAAGTATTCACAGTTTGAAATTACGATTTTTTTATACCCAATATATGCCAAGTACTGAAAGCGGCGTTTGGTAACATTTGTCCCAAACCCCCTTGCAGTTTTCAAAATATCCCAAACATCCCAATTTCGAGGCCTGAGCCATATTTTGGAGCCAAATTCAGGCTCTATGCACGTATTCGCGGTTTGAAATTACGACATTTTATAAACAACATATGCTAAGTCTTGAAAGCGGCAGTGAGTCACATTTCGCACAAACTCCCCTGCAGTTTTCGAAATATCCCAAATATCCCAATTTCGACTACTGAGCCAAATTTTGGAGCCAAATGCTGGCTCTCTGCACGTATTCGCTGTTTGAAATTACGACTTTTTTATGCCCAACATATGCCAAGTACTAAACGCGGCGTTTGGTCACATTTGTCCCAAACCCCCCCCCCCCCCCTGTGGTTTTCAAAATATCCCAAACATCCCTATTTCGAGGCCTGAGCCAAATTTTGGAGCCAAATTCTGGCTCTATGCACGTATTCGTGGTTTGAAATTACGACATTTTATACCCAACATATGCCAAGCCCTGAAAGCGGCAGTGAGTCACATTTCGCACAAACTCCCCTGCAGTTTTCAAAATATCCCAAACATCGCAATTTTGAGGCCTGAGCCATATTTTGGAGCCAAATTCTGGCTCTCTGCACGTATACACAGTTTGAAATTATGAATTTATATACCCAACATATGCCAAGTACTGAAAGCGGCGTTTCGTCACTTTTGTCCCAAACCTCCCTGCAGTTTTCAGAATATCCCAAACATCCCAATTTCAAGGCCTGAGCCATATTTTAGAGTCAAATTCTGGCTCTATGCACGTATTCGCAGATTAAAATTACGACTTTTTATACCCAACATATGCCAAGCCCTGAAAGCGGCATTGAGTCACATTTTGCACAAACTCCCCTGCAGTTTTCAAAATATCCCAAACATCGCAATTTTGAGGCCTGAGCCATATTTTGTAGCCAAATTCTGGCTCTCTGCAGGTATTCGAAGTTTTAAATTACGACTTTTTATACCCAACATATGCCAAGACCTGAAAGCAGCAGTGAGTCACATTTCGCACAAACTCCCCTGCAGTTTTCGAAATATCCCAAATATCCCAATTTCGAGGCCTTAGCCGTATTTTGGAGCCAAATTCTGGCTCTCTGCACATATTCGCTGTTTAAAATTGCGACTTTTTTATACCCAACATATGACAAGTCCTGAAAACGGCGTTTGGTCACATTTAGCCCAATCCCCCCTGCAGTTTTCGAAATATCCCAAATATCCCAATTTCGAGGCCTGAACCATAATTTGGAGCCAAATTCTGGGTCTCTGCACGTATTAGCAGTTTTTAAATGCAAATTTTTTACTCAACATATGCCAAGTACTGAAAGCGGCATTTGGTCACATTTGTCCCAAACCTCCCTGCAGTTTTCAAAATATCCCAAACATGCTAATTTCGAGGCCTGAGAAATATTTTGAAGCCAAATTCTGGCTCTCTGCACGTATTCGCAGTTTGAAATTACGACTTTTTATACCCAACATATTCCAGGTACTGAAAGCAGCAGTGAGTCACATTTTGCACAAACTCCCCTGCAGTTTTCAAAATATCCCCAATATCCCAATTTCGAGGCCTGAGTCTTATTTTGGAACCAAATTTTCGCTCTCTGCAAGTATTCGAAGTTTGATATTACGATTTTTATACCCAACATATGCCAAGTACTGAAAGCGGCAGTGAGTCACATTTTGCACAAACTATCCTGCAGTTTTCAAAATATCCCAAACATCCCAACTTCGAGGCCTAAACCATATTTTGGAGCCAAATTCTTGCTCTCTGCACGTATTCGCAGTTTGAAATTACGACTTTTTTTATGCCCAACATATGCCAAGTACTGAACGCAGCGTTTGGTCACATTTGTCCCAAACCCCCCTGGTAGTTTTCAAAATATCCCAAACATCCCTATTTCGAGGCCTGAGCCAAATTTTGGAACCAAATTCTGGCTCTATTCACGTATTCGTGATTTGAAATTACGACATTTTATACCCAACATATGCCAAGCCCTGAAAGCGGCAGTGAATCACATTTCGCACAAACTCCACTGCAGTTTTCGAAATATACCAAATATCCCTATTTTGAAGCCTGAGCCATATTTTGGAGCCAAATTCTGGCTCTCTGCACGTATTCGCAGGTTGAAATTACGACTTTTTATACCCAACATATGCTAAGTACTGAAAGCGGCGTTTGGTCACATTTGTCCCAAACCTCCCAGCAGTTATCAAAATATCCCAAACATCCCAATTTCGAGGCATGAGCCATATTTTGGAGCCAAATTCTGGCTATCTGCACGTATTTGCAGTTTGAAATTATGAATTTATATACCCAACATATGCAAAGTACTGAAAGCGGCGTTTCATCACTTTTGTCCCTAACCTCCCTGCAGTTTTCAGAATATCCCAAACATCCCAATTTCAAGGCCTGAGCCATATTTTGGAGTCAAATTCTGGCTCTATGCACGTATTCGCAGATTAAAATTACGACTTTTTATACCCAACATATGCCAAGCCCTGAAAGCAGCATTGAGTCACATTTTGAAAACTCCCCTGCAGTTTTCAAAATATCCCAAACATCGCAATTTTGAGGCCTGATCCATATTTTGTAGCCAAATTCTGGCTCTCTGCACGTATTCGAAGTTTTAAATTACGACTTTTTATACTCAACATATGCCAAGTCCTGAAAGCGGCAGTGAGTCACATTTCGCACAAACTCCCCTGCAGTTTTCGAAATATCCCAAACATCCCAATTTCGAGGCCTGAGCCAAATTTTGGAGCCAAATTCTGGCTCTCTGCACGTATTCGCAGTTTGAAATTGCAAATTTTATACTCAACATATGCCAAGTACTAAAAGCGGCATTTGGTCACATTTGTCCCAAACCTCCCTGCAGTTTTCAAAATATCCCAAACATGCTAATTTCGAGGCCTGAGAAATATTTTGAAGCCAAATTCTGGCTCTCTGCACGTATTCGCAGTTTGAAATTACGACTTTTTTTATGCCCAACATATGCCAAGTACTGAAAGCGGCGTTTGGTCACATTTGTCCCAAACCCCCAAAGCAGTTTTCAAAATATCCCAAATATCCCAATTTCGAGGCCTGAGCCATATTTTGGAGCCAAATTCTGGCTCTCTGCACGTATTCGCAGTTTGAAATTACGACTTTTTATACCCAACATATGCCAAGTACTGAAAACGTTGTTTGGTCACATTTGTCCCAAACCCCCCTGCAGTTTTCAAAATATCCCAAATATTCCAATTTCGAGGCCTGAGCCATATTTTGAAGCCAAATTCTGGCTCTCTGCACGTATTCGCAGTTTAAAATTACGACTTTTTTATACCCAACATATGCCAAGTACTGGAAGCGGCGTTTGGTAACATTTGTCCCAAACCCCTCCCTGCAGTTTTCAAAATATCCCAAACATTCCAATTTCGAGGCCTGAGCCATGTTTTGAAGCCATATTCTGGCTCTATGCTCGTATTCACGGTTTGAAATTACGACATTTTATACCAACATATGCCAAGTCCTGATAACGGCAGTGAGTCACATTTCGCACAAACTCCCCTGCAGTTTTCGAAATATCCCAAACATCCCAATTTCGAGGCCTGAGCCAAATTTTGGAGCCAAATTCTGGCTCTCTGCACGTATTCGCAGTTTGAAATTACGACTTTTTTTATGCCCAACATATGTCAATTACTGAAAGCGGCGTTTGGTCACATTTGGAGCAATCCCCCCCTGCAGTTTTCAAAATATCCCAAACATCCCAATTTTAAGGCCTGATTCACATTTTGGAGCCAAATTCTGGCTCTCTGCACGTATTCGCAGTTTGAAATTACGATTTTTTATACCCAATATATGCCAAGTAATGAAAGTGGCAGTTAGTCACATTTTGCACAAACCCCCCTGCAATTTTCAAAATATCCCAAATATCCCAATTTCGAGGCCTGAGCCATATTTTGGAGCCAAATTCTGGCTCTCTGCACGTGTTCGCGGTTTGAAATTACGATTTTCAACCCAACATATGCCAAGTACTGAAAGTGGAAGTTAGTCACATTTTGCACAAACTCCCCTGCAGTTTTCAAAATATCCCTAACATCCAAATTTCGAGGCCTGAGCCATATTTTGTAGCCAAATTCTGGCTCTCTGCACGTATTCGCAGTTTGAAATTACGACTTTTTATACCCAACTTATGCCAAGTTCTGAAAGCAGCGTTTGGTCATATTTGTCCCAAACCCCCCTGCAGTTTTCAAAATATCCCAAATATCCCAATTTCGAGGCCTTAGCCATGTTTTGGAGCCTAATTCTGGCTCTCTGCACATATTCGCAGTTTGAAATTGCGACTTGTTTATGCCCAACATATGCCAAGTACTAAAAGCGGCGTTTGGTCACATCTGTCCCAATCCCCCCTGCAGTTTTCAAAATATCCCAAACATCTCAATTTCAAGGCCTGAGCCATATTTTCGAGCAAAATGCTGGCTCTCTGCACGTATTCGCAGATTGAGTTTATGACTTTTTATACCCAACATATGCCAAGTCCTTAAAGTGGGAGTGAGTCACATTTTGCACAAACTCCCCTGCAGTTTTCGAAATATCCCAAATATCCCAATTTCGAGGCCTGAGCCATATTTTGGAGCCTAATTCTGGCTCTCTGCACATATTCGCAGTTTGAAATTACGAATTTTTATACCCAACATATGCCAAGTACTGAAAGAGGCAGTGAGTCACATTTTGCAGAAACTCCCCTGCAGTTTTCAAAATATCCCAAACATCCCAATTTCGAGGCCTGAGCCATATTTTGGAGTCAAATTCTGGCTCTCTGCACGTATTCGCAGTTTGAAATTTCTACTTTTTATACCCAACATAAGCCAAGTACTGAAAGAGGCAGAGAGTCACATTTTGCAGAAACTCCCCTGCAGTTTTCAAAATATCCCAAATATTCCTATTTCGAGGCCTGAGCTATATTTTGGAGCCAAACTCTGGCTCTCAGCACGTATTCGCAGTTTGAAATTACGAATTTTTATACACAACATATGCCAAGTACTGAAAGCGGCGTTTGGTCATATTTGTCCCAAACCCCCCCCGCAGTTTCAAAATATCCCAAACATCCTAATTTCGAGGCCTGAGCCATATTTTGGAGCAAAATTCTGGCTCTCTGCACGTATTCGCAGTTTGAAATTACGAATTTTTTATACCCAACATATTCCAAGTACTGAAAGCGGCGTTTGGTCACATTTGTCCCAATCCCCCCCTGCAGTTTTCAAAATATCCCAAACATCCCAATTTCGAGGCCTCAGCAATATTTTGGAGCCAAATTCTGGCTCTATGCACGTATTCGCGGTTTGAAATTACGACATTTTATACCCAACATATGCCGAGTCCTGAAAGCGGCAGTGAGTCACATTTCGAACAAACTCCCCTGCAGTTTTCGAAATATCCTAAATATCCCAATTTCGAGGCCTGAGCCATATTTTGGAGCCAAATTCTGGCTCTCTGGACATACTCGCAGTTTAAAATTACGACTTTTTATACCCAACATATGCCAATGCGTTTGGTCACATTTGTCTCAATCCCCCCTGCAATTTTCAAAATATCCCAAACATCCCAATTTCGAGGCCTGAGCCATATTTTAGAGCCAAATTCTGGCTCTCTGCACGTATTCGCAGTTTGAAATTATGGCTTTATATACCCAACATATGCCAAGTACTGCAAGCGGCGTTTGGTCACATTTGTCCCAAACCTCCCTGCAGTTTTCTAAATATCCCAAACATCCCAATATCGAGGCCTGAGTCATATTTTGGAGCCAACGTCTGGCTCTCTGCACGTATTCGCAGTTTGAAATTACGACTTTTTATACCCAACATATGCCAAGTACTAGAAGCGGCGTTTGGTCACATCTGTCCCAATCCCCCCTGCAGTTTTCAAAATATCCCAAACATCTCAATTTCGAGGCCTGAGCCATATTTTGGAGCCAAATTCTGGCTCTCTGCACGTATTCGCAGTTTGAAATTACGACTTTTTATACCCAACATATGCCAAGTACTGAAAGCAGCAGTGAGTCACATTTTGCACAAAATTCCCTGCAATTTTCAAAATATCCCAAATTTCCCAATTTCGAGGCCCGAGCCATGTTTTGTAGCCAAATTCTGGCTCTCTGCACGTATTCGCAGTTTGAAATTACGATTTTTATACCCAACATCTTCCAAGTACTGAAAGCAGCAGTGAGTCACATTTTGCACAAAATTCCCTGCAGTTTTTAAAATATCCCAAATATCCCAATTTCGAGGCTTGAGCCATATTTTGGAGCCAAATTCTGGCTCTCTGCACGTATTCGCAGTTTGAAATTGCTACTTTTTTATGCCCAACATATGCCAAGTACTGTAAGCGGCGTTTGGTCACTTTTGTCCCAAACCTCCCTGCAGTTTTCTAAATATCCCAAACATCCCAATATCGAGGCCTGAGTCATATTTTGGAGCCAACGTCTGGCTCTCTGCACGTATTCATATTTTGATATTACGACTTTTTATACCCAACATATGCCAAGTACTAAAAGTGGCAGTGAGTCACATTTTGCGCAAACTCCCCTGCAGTTTTCAAAATATCCCAAACATCCCAATTTCGAGGCCTGAGCCATATTTTGTAGCCAAATTCTGGCTCTCTGCACGTATTCGCAGTTTGAAATTACGAATTTTATACCCAACTTATGCCAAGTTCTGAAAGCAGCGTTTGGTCATATTTGTCCCAAACCCCCCTGCAGTTTTCAAAATATCCCAAATATCCCACTTTCGAGGCCCGAGCCATATTTTGGAGCCAAATTCTGGCTTTCTGCACGTACTGGCAGTTTGAAATTATGACTTTTTTATACCCAACATATGCCAAGTACTGAGAGTGGCAGTGACTCACATTTTGCTAAACTCCCCTGCATTTTTCAAAATATCCTAAACATCTCAATTTCGAGCCCTGAGCCATATTTTGGAGCCAAATTCTGGCTCTCAGCACGTATTCGCAGTTTGAAATTATGACTTTTTATACCCAACAAATGCCAAGTACTGAAAGCGGTGTTTGGACACATTTGTCCCAAACCTCCCTGCAACTTTCAAAATATCCTAAACATGCTAATTTCGAGGCCTGACCCATAGTTTGGAGCAAAATTCTGGCTCTCTGCACGTATTCGCAGTTTGAAATTACGACTTTATATACCTAACATATGCCAAGTACTGAAAGCGGCGTTTGGTCACATTTGTCCGAAACCTCCCTGCAGTTTTCAAAATAATACAAACATCCCAATTTCGAGGCCTGAGCCAGAATTTTGGAGCCAAATTCTGGCTCTATGCACGAATTCGAAGATTGAAATTACGACTTTTTATACCCAACATATGCCAAGTCCTGAAAGCGGCAGAGAGTCACATTTTGCACAAACTCCCCTGCAGTTTTCGAAATATCCCAAATATCCCAATTTTGAGGCCTGAGCCATATTTTGGAGCCTAATTCTGGCTATCTGCACGTATTCGCAGTTTGAAATTACGAATTTTTATACCCAACATATGCCAAGTACTGAAAGCAGCAGTGAGTCACATTTTGCACAAACTCCCCTGCAGTTTTCAAAATATCCCAAATATCCCAATTTCGAGGCCTTAGCCATGTTTTGGAGCAAAATGCTGGCTCTCTGCACGTATTCACAGTTTGAAATTGCGACTTGTTTATGCCCAACATATGCCAAGTACTAAAAGCGGCGTTTGGTCACATCTGTCCCAATCCCCCCTGCAGTTTTCAAAATATCCCAAACATCTCAATTTCAAGGCCTGAGCCATATTTTGGAGCAAAATGCTGGCTCTCTGCACGTATTCGCAGATTGAATTTATGACTTTTTATACCCAACATATGCCGAGTCCTGAAAGCGGCAGTGAGTCACATTTCGAACAAACTCCCCTGCAGTTTTCAAAATATCCCAAACATCCCAATTTCGAGGCCTCAGCAATATTTTGGAGCCAAATTCTGGCTCTATGCACGTATTCGCGGTTTGAAATTACGACATTTTATACCTAACATATGCCGAGTCCTGAAAGCGGCAGTGAGTCACATTTCGAACAAACTCCCCTGCAGTTTTCGAAATATCCTAAATATCCCAATTTCGAGGCCTGAGCCATATTTTGGAGCCAAATTCTGGCTCTCTGCACATACTCGCAGTTTAAAATTACGACTTTTTATACCCAACATATGCCAATGCGTTTGGTCACATTTGTCTCAATCCCCCCTGCAATTTTCAAAATATCCCAAACATCCCAATTTCGAGGCCTGAGCCATATTTTGGAGCCAAATTCTGGCTCTCTGCACGTATTCGCAGTTTGAAATTACGACTTTTTTATACCTTACATATGCCAAGTACTGAAAGCGGCGTTTGGTCACATTTGTCCCAAACCCCCCGTGCAGTTTTCAAAATATCCCAAACATCCCAATTTCGAGGCCTGAGCCATATTTTGGAGCCAAATTCTGGCTCTCTGCACGTATTCGCAGTTTGAAATTACGACTTTTTTATACCTTACATATGCCAAGCACTGAAAGCGGCGTTTGGTCACATTTGTCCCAAACCCCCCGTGCAGTTTTCAAAATATCCCAAACATCCCAATTTCGAGGCCTGAGCCATATTTTGGAGCCAAATTCTGGCTCTCTGCACGTATTCGCAGTTTGAAATTATGGCTTTATATACCCAACATATGCCAAGTACTGAAAGCGGCGTTTGGTCACATTTGTCCCAAACCTCCCTGCAGTTTTCTAAATATCCCAAACATCCCAATATCGAGGCCTGAGTCATATTTTGGAGCCAACGTCTGGCTCTCTTCACGTATTCGCAGTTTGAAATTACGACTTTTTATACCCAACATATGCCAAGTACTAAAAGCGGCGTTTGGTCACATCTGTCCCAATCCCCCCTGCAGTTTTTAAAATATCCCAAATATCCCAATTTCGAGGCTTGAGCCATATTTTGTAGCCAAATTCTGGCTCTCTGCACGTATTCGCAGTTTGAAATTACGACTTTTTATACCCAACACATGCCAAGTACTAAAAGCGGCGTTTGGTCACATCTGTCCCAATCCCCCCTGCAGATTTCAAAATATCCCAAACATCTCAATTTCAAGGCCTGAGCCATATTTTGGAGCCAAATTCTGGCTCTCTGCACGTATTCGCAGTTTGAAATTACGACTTTTTATACCCAACTTATGCCAAGTACTGAAAGCGGCGTTTGGTCATATTTGTCCCAAACCTCCCTGCAGATTTCAAAATATCCCAAACATCCCAATTTCGATGCCTGAGCCAAATTTTGGAGCCAAATTCTGGCTCTATGCCCGTATTTGCATTTTGAAATTACGACTTTTTTATACCCAACATATGCCAATGCGTTTGGTCACATTTGTCTCAATCCCCCCTGCAGTTTTCAAAATATCCCAAACATCCCAATTTCGAGGCCTGAGCCATATTTTGGAGCCAAATTCAAGCTCTCTGCACGTATTCGCAGTTTGAAATTACGACTTTTTATACCCAACATATGCCAAGTACTGAAAGCGGCGTTTGGTCACATTTGTCCCAAACTTCCCTGCAGTTTTCAAAATATCCCAAAAATCCCAATATCAAGGACTGAGCCATATTTTGGAGCCAAATTCTGGCTCTATGCACGTATTCGCAGTTTGAAATTAAGACTTTTTTATACCCAACATATGAGAAGTACTGAAAGCGGCGTTTGGTGACATTTGTCCCAAACCCCACTGCAATTTTCAAAATATCCTAAACATCCCAATTTAGAGGCGTGAGCCGTATTTTGGAGCCAAATTCTGGCTCTATGCACGTATACACAGTTTGAAATAACGACTTTTTATACCCAACATATACCAAGTACTGAAAGCGGCGTTTGGTCACATTTGTCTCAATCCTTCTTGCAGTTTTCAAAATATCCCAAACATCCCAATTTCGAGGCCTGAGCCATATTTTGGAGCCAAATTCTGGCTCTCTGCACGTATTCGCAGTTTCAAATTACGACTTTTTTATACCCAACATATACCAAGTACTGAAAGCGGCGTTTGGTCACATTTGTCTCAATCCTTCTTGCAGTTTTCAAAATATCCCAAACATCCCAATTTCGAGGCCTGAGCCATATTTTGGAGCCAAATTCTGGCTCTCTGCACGTATTCGTAGTTTGAAATTGCGACTTTTTTATACCCAACATATGCAAAGTACTGAAAGTGGCGTTTGGTGACATTTGTCCCATACCCTCCTGCAGTTTTCAAAATATCCTAAACATCTCAATTTCGAGGCCTGAGCCGTATTTTGGAGCCAAATTCTGGCTCTATGCACGTATACGCAGTTTGAAATTACGACTTTTTATACCCAGCATATGCCAAGTCCTGATAGCGGCAGTGAGTCACATTTTGCACAAACTCCCCTGCAGTTTTGGAAACATCCCAAATATCCCAATTTCGAGGCCTGAGCTATATTTTGGAGCCAAATTCTGGCTCTCTGCACGTATTCTCAGTTTGAAATTACGACTTTTTTATACCCAACATATGCGAAGTACTGAAAGCGGCGTTTGGTGACATTTGTCCCAAACCCCACTGCAATTTTCAAAATATCCTAAACATCCCAATTTAGAGGCGTGAGCCGTATTTTGGAGCCAAATTCTGGCTCTATGCACGTATACACAGTTTGAAATAACGACTTTTTATTCCCAACACATGCCAAGTCCTGATAGCGGCAGTGAGTCACATTTTGGACAAACTCCCCTGCAGTTTTCGAAATATCCCTAATATCCCAATTTCGAGGCCTGAGCTATATTTTGGAGCCAAATTCTCGCTCTCTGCACGTATTCGCAGTTTGAAATTACGACTTTATATACCCAACACATTCCAAGTACTGAAAGCGGTGTTTGGTCACATTTGTCCCAAACCTCCCTGCAGTTTTCAAAATATCTCAAATATCCTAATTTCGAGGCCTGAGCCATATTATAGAGCCAAATTCTGGATCTCTGCACGTATTCACAGTTTGAAATTACGACTTTTTATACCCAACATATGCCAAGTACTGAAAGCGGCGTTTGGTTACATCTGTCACAAACCTCCCTACAGTTTACAAAATATCCCAAACATCCCAATTTCGAGGCCTGAGCCATATTTTGGAGCCAAATACAAGCTCTTTGCACGTATTCGCAGTTTGAAATTACGACTTTTTATACCCAACATATGGCAAGTACTGAAAGCGGCGTTTGGTTACATCTGTCCCAAACTCCCCTGCAGTTTTCAAAATATCCCAAACATCCCAATTTCGAGGCCTGAGCCGTATTTTGGAGCCAAATTCTGGCTCTATGCGCGTATTCGCAGTTTGATATTACGACTATTTTATACCCAATATATGCCAAGTACTGAAAGCGGCAGTGAGTCACATTTCGCACAAACTCCCCTGCAGTTTTCGAAATTCCCCAAAAATCCTAATTTCGAGGCCTGAGCTATATTTTGGAGCCAAATTCTGGCTCTCTGCACGTATTCGCCGTTTGAAATTACGACTATTTTATACCCAACATATGCCAAGTAATGAAAGCGCCGTTTGGTCACATATGTCCGAAACCCCCTTGCAGTTTTCAAAATATCCCAAACATCCCAATTTCGAGGCCTGAGCCATATTTTGGACCCAAATTCTGGCTCTCTGCACGTATTCGCCGTTTGAAATTACGATTTTTTATAGCCAACATGTGCCTAGTAATGAAAACGGCGTTTGGTCACATACATCCCAAACCCCCCTGCAGTTTTCAAAATATCCCAAACATCCCAATTTCGAGGCCTGAGCCATATTTTGGAGCCAAATTCTGGCTCTCTGCACGTATTCTCAGTTTGAAATTACGACTTTTTTATACCCAACATATGTGAAGTACTGAAAGAAGCGTTTGGTGACATTTGTGACAAACCCCCCTGCAGTTTTCAAAATATCCTAAACATCCCAATTTCGAGGCCTGAGCCGTATTTTGGAGCCAAATTCTGGCTCTATGCACGTATACACAGTTTGAAATAACGACTTTTTACACCCAACATATGCCAAGTCCTGATAGCGGCAGTGAGTCACATTTTGCACAAACTCCCCTGCAGTTTTCGAAATATCCCAAATATCCCAATTTCGAGGCCTGAGCTATATTTTGGAGCCAAATTCTGGCTCTCTGCACGTATTCGCCGTTTGATATTACTTCTTTTTTATACCCAACATATGCCAAGTAATGAAAGCGGCGTTTGGTCACATATGTCCCAAACCCCCCCTGCAGTTTTCAAAATATCCAAAACATCCCAATTTCGAGGCCTGAGCCATATTTTGTAGCCAAATTTTGGCTCTCTGCACGTATTCGCACTTTGAAATTACGACTTTTTATACCTAACATATGCAAAGTTCTGAAAGTGCGTTTGGTCATATTTTTCCCAAACCCCCCTGCAGTTTTCAAAATATCCCAAACATCCCAATTTTGAGGCCTGAGCCGTATTTTGGAGAAAAATTCTGGCTCTATGCACGTATTCGCAGTTTGAAATTACGACTTTTTATACCCAACATATGCCAAGTCCTGAAAGCGGCAGTGAGTGACATTTTGCACAAACTCCCCTGCAGTTTTCAAAATATCCCAAACATCCCAATTTCGAGGCCTGAGCCATATTTTGTAGCCAAATTTTGGCTCTCTGCACGTATTCGCACTTTGAAATTACGACTTTTTATACCTAACATATACCAAGTACTGAAAGCGGCATTTGGTCACATTTGTCCCAAACCTCCCAGCAGTTTTCAAAATATCCCAAACATCCCAATTTCGAGGACTGAGCCATGTTTTGGAGCCAAATTCTTGCTCTCTGCACCTATTCGCAGTTTGAAATTACGACTTTTTTATACCCAACATATACCAAGTACTGAAAGCGGCATTTGGTCATATTTGTCTCAATCCTTCTTGCAGTTTTCAAAATATCTCAAACATCCCAATTTCGAGGCCTGAGCCATATTTTGGAGCCAAATTCTGGCTCTCTGTACGTATTCGTAGTTTTAAATTGCGACTTTTTTATACCCAACATATGCCAAGTACTGAAATCGGCGTTTTGTCAAATTTGTTCCAATTCCCCCTGCAGTTTTCAAAATATCCCAAACATCTCAATTTCGAGGCCTGAGCCATATTTTGGAGCCAAATTCTGGCTCTCTGAACGAATTCGTATTTTGAAATTACGACTTTTTTATACCCAACATATGCGAAGTACTGAAATGTTTGATGACATTTGTCCCAAACCCCCCTGCAGTTTTCAAAATATCCTAAACATCCCAATTTCGAGGCCTGAGCCATATTTTGGAGCCAAATTCTGGCTCTCTGAACGAATTCGTATTTTGAAATTACGACTTTTTTATACCCAACATATGCGAAGTACTGAAATGTTTGGTGACATTTGTCCCAAACCCCCCTGCAATTTTCAAAATATCCTAAACATCCCAATTTCGAGGCCTGAGTCGTATTTTGGAGCCAAATTCTGGCTCTATGCACGTATACACAGTTTGAAATTATGACTTTTTATACCCAGCATATGCCAAGTCCTGATAGCGGCAGTGAGTCACATTTTGCACAAACTCCCCTGCAGTTTTCAAAATATCAGAAATATCCTAATTTCGAGGCCTGAGCCATATTTTGGAGCCAAATTCTCGCTCTCAGCACGTATTCGCATTTTGAAATTACGACTTTTTATACCTAACATATACCAAGTACTGAAAGCGGCATTTGGTCACATTTGTCCCAAACCTCCCAGCAGTTTTCAAAATATCCCAAACATCCCAATTTCGAGGACTGAGCCATGTTTTGGAGCCAAATTCTTGCTCTCTGCACCTATTCGCAGTTTGAAATTACGACTTTTTTATACCCAACATATACCAAGTACTGAAAGCGGCATTTGGTCATATTTGTCTCAATCCTTCTTGCAGTTTTCAAAATATCTCAAACATCCCAATTTCGAGGCCTGAGCCATATTTTGGAGCCAAATTCTGGCTCTCTGTACGTATTCGTAGTTTTAAATTGCGACTTTTTTATACCCAACATATGCCAAGTACTGAAATCGGCGTTTTGTCAAATTTGTTCCAATTCCCCCTGCAGTTTTCAAAATATCCCAAACATCTCAATTTCGAGGCCTGAGCCATATTTTGGAGCCAAATTCTGGCTCTCTGAACGAATTCGTATTTTGAAATTACGACTTTTTTATACCCAACATATGCGAAGTACTGAAATGTTTGATGACATTTGTCCCAAACCCCCCTGCAGTTTTCAAAATATCCTAAACATCCCAATTTCGAGGCCTGAGCCATATTTTGGAGCCAAATTCTGGCTCTCTGAACGAATTCGTATTTTGAAATTACGACTTTTTTATACCCAACATATGCGAAGTACTGAAATGTTTGGTGACATTTGTCCCAAACCCCCCTGCAATTTTCAAAATATCCTAAACATCCCAATTTCGAGGCCTGAGTCGTATTTTGGAGCCAAATTCTGGCTCTATGCACGTATACACAGTTTGAAATTATGACTTTTTATACCCAGCATATGCCAAGTCCTGATAGCGGCAGTGAGTCACATTTTGCACAAACTCCCCTGCAGTTTTCAAAATATCAGAAATATCCTAATTTCGAGGCCTGAGCCATATTTTGGAGCCAAATTCTCGCTCTCAGCACGTATTCGCATTTTGAAATTACGACTTTATATACCCAACATATGCCAAGTACTGAAAGGGGCGTTTTGTCACATTTGTCCCAAACCTCCCTGCAGTTTACAAAATATCCCAAACATCCCAATTTTGAGGCCTGAGCCATATTTTGGAGCCAAATTCAAGCTCTTTGCACGTATTCACAGTTTGAAATTACGACTTTTTATACCCAACATATGCCAAGTACTGAAAGCGGCGTTTGGTTACATCTGTCCCAAACCCCCCAGCAGTTTTCAAAATATCCCAAACATCCCAATTTCGAGGCTTGAGCCATTTTTTTGGAGCCAAATTCTGGCTCTCTGAACGTATTCGCACTTTGAATTTACGACTTTTTATACCCAACATATGCAAAGTTCTGAAAGCGGCGTTTGGTCATATTTGTCGCAAACCCCCCTGCAGTTTTCAAAATATCCCAAACATCCCAATTTCGAGGCCTGAGCCAAATTTTGGAGCCAAATTCTGGCTAATGCACATATTCGCAGTTTGAAATTACGACTTTTATACCCAACATATGCCAAGTCCTGAAAGCGGCAGTGAGTCACATTTTGCACAAACTCTCTTGCAGTTTTCAAAATATCCCAAATATTCCAATTTCTAGGCCTGAGCCATATTTTGGAGCCAAATTCTGGCTCTCTGCACGTATTCGCATTTTTAAATTACGACTTTTTTATAACCAACATATGCGATGTACTGAGAGCGGCGTTTGTGAACATTTGTCCCAAACCCCCCTGCAGTTTTCAAAATATCCCAAACAACCCAATTTCGAGGTCTGAGCCATATTTTAGAGTCAAATTCTTGCTCCATGCAAGTATTCGCGGTTTGAAATTACGACATTTTATACCCAACATATGCCAAGTCCTGAAAGCGGCAGTGAGTCACATTTCCAACAAACTCCCCTGCAGTTTTCGAAATATCCCAAATATCCCAATTTTGAGGCCTGAGCCATATTTTGGAGCCAAATTCTGGCTCTCTGCACGTGTTCGCAGTTTGAAATTACGACTTTTTATACCCAACATATGCCAAGTACTGAAAGCGGCAGTGAGTCACATTTTGCTCAAACTCCCCTGCAGTTTTCAAAATTTCCCTAACATCCCACTTTCAAGGCCTGAGCCATATTTTGGAGCCAAATTCAAGCTCTCTGCACGTATTCGCAGTTTGAAATTACGACTTTTTATACCCAACATATGCCAAGTTCTGTAAGCGGCGTTTGGTCATATTTGTCCCAAACCCCCCTACAGTTTTCGAAATACCCCAAACATCCCAATTTCGAGGCGTGAGCCATATTTTGGAGCCAAACTCAGGCTCTCTGCACGTATTCGCAGTTTGAATTTACGACTTTTAATTTATACCCAACATATGCCAAGTACTGAAAGCGGCAGTGAGTCACATTTCGCACAAACTCCCCTGCAGTTTTCGAAATATCCCAAATATCCCAATTTCGAGGCTTGAGCAATATTTTGGAGCCAAATTCTGGCTCTCTGTACGTATTCGCAGTTTGAAATTACGAATTTTTTATACCCAACAAATGCCAAGTACTGAAAGCGGCGTTTGGTCACATTTGTCCCAAACCCCCCCCCCCCCCATTAGTTTTCAAAATATCCCTAACATCCCAATTTCGAGGCCTTAGCCATATTTTGGAGCCAAATTCTGGCTCTCTGCACGTATTCGCAGTTTGAAATTACGACTTTTTATACCCAACATATGACAAGTACTGAAAGCGGCAGTGAGTCATATTTTGCTCAAACTCGCCTGCAGTTTTCAAAATATCCCAAACATCCCACTTTCATGGCCTGAGCCATATTTTGGAGCCAAATTCAATCTCTCTGCACGTATTCGCAGTTTGAAATTACAACTGTTTTTTACCCAACATTTACCAAGTACTGAAAGAGGCGTTTGGTCAAAATTGTCCCAAACCCACCTGCAGTTTTCAAAATATCCCAAACATCCCAATTTCGAGGCCTGAGACATATTTTGAAACCAAATTCTGTCTCTATTCACGTATTCGCGGTTTGAAATTACGATATTTTATACCCAACATATGCCAAGTCCTGAAAGCGGCAGTGAGTCACATTTCGCACAAACTCCTCTGCAGTTTTCAAACTATCCCAAACATCCCAATTTCGAGGCCTTAGCCATATTTTGGGACCAAATTCTGGCTCTATGCACGTATTCGCGGTTTGAAATTACGACATTTTATACCCAACATATGCCAAGTCCTGAAAGCGGCAGTGAGTCACATTTCGCACAAACTCCCCTGCAGTTTTCAAAATATCCCAAACATCATAATTTCGAGGACTGAGCCATATTTTGTAGCCAAATTTTGGCTCTCTGCACGTATTCGCACTTTGAAATTACGACTTTTTATACCTAACATATGCAAAGTTCTGAAAGTGCGTTTGGTCATATTTTTCCCAAACCCCCCTGCAGTTTTCAAAATATCCCAAACATCCCAATTTTGAGGCCTGAGCCGTATTTTGGAGAAAAATTCTGGCTCTATGCACGTATTCGCAGTTTGAAATTACGACTTTTTATACCCAACATATGCCAAGTCCTGAAAGCGGCAGTGAGTGACATTTTGCACAAACTCCCCTGCAGTTTTCAAAATATCCCAAACATCCCAATTTCGAGGCCTGAGCCATATTTTGTAGCCAAATTTTGGCTCTCTGCACGTATTCGCACTTTGAAATTACGACTTTTTATACCTAACATATACCAAGTACTGAAAGCGGCATTTGGTCATATTTGTCTCAATCCTTCTTGCAGTTTTCAAAATATCTCAAACATCCCAATTTCGAGGCCTGAGCCATATTTTGGAGCCAAATTCTGGCTCTCTGAACGAATTCGTATTTTGAAATTACGACTTTTTTATACCCAACATATGCGAAGTACTGAAATGTTTGGTGACATTTGTCCCAAACCCCCCTGCAATTTTCAAAATATCCTAAACATCCCAATTTCGAGGCCTGAGTCGTATTTTGGAGCCAAATTCTGGCTCTATGCACGTATACACAGTTTGAAATTATGACTTTTTATACCCAGCATATGCCAAGTCCTGATAGCGGCAGTGAGTCACATTTTGCACAAACTCCCCTGCAGTTTTCAAAATATCAGAAATATCCTAATTTCGAGGCCTGAGCCATATTTTGGAGCCAAATTCTCGCTCTCAGCACGTATTCGCATTTTGAAATTACGACTTTATATACCCAACATATGCCAAGTACTGAAAGGGGCGTTTTGTCACATTTGTCCCAAACCTCCCTGCAGTTTACAAAATATCCCAAACATCCCAATTTTGAGGCCTGAGCCATATTTTGGAGCCAAATTCAAGCTCTTTGCACGTATTCACAGTTTGAAATTACGACTTTTTATACCCAACATATGCCAAGTACTGAAAGCGGCGTTTAGTTACATCTGTCCCAAACCCCCCAGCAGTTTTCAAAATATCCCAAACATCCCAATTTCGAGGCTTGAGCCATTTTTTTGGAGCCAAATTCTGGCTCTCTGAACGTATTCGCACTTTGAATTTACGACGTTTTATACCCAACATATGCAAAGTTCTGAAAGCGGCGTTTGGTCATATTTGTCGCAAACCCCCCTGCAGTTTTCAAAATATCCCAAACATCCCAATTTCGAGGCCTGAGCCAAATTTTGGAGCCAAATTCTGGCTAATGCACATATTCGCAGTTTGAAATTACGACTTTTATACCCAACATATGCCAAGTCCTGAAAGCGGCAGTGAGTCACATTTTGCACAAACTCTCTTGCAGTTTTCAAAATATCCCAAATATTCCAATTTCTAGGCCTGAGCCATATTTTGGAGCCAAATTCTGTCTCTCTGCACGTATTCGCATTTTTAAATTACGACTTTTTTATAACCAACATATGCGAAGTACTGAGAGCGGCGTTTGTGAACATTTGTCCCAAACCCCCCTGCAGTTTTCGAAATATCCCAAATATCCCAATTTTGAGGCCTGAGCCATATTTTGGAGCCAAATTCTGGCTCTCTGCACGTATTCGCAGTTTGAAATTACGACTTTTTATACCCAACTTATGCCAAGTTCTGTAAGCAGCGTTTGGTCATATTTGTCCCAAACCCCCCTGCAGTTTTCAAAATATCCCAAACATCATAATAACGAGGCCTGGGCCATATTTTGGAGCCAAGTTCTGGCTCTCTGCACGTATTCGCAGTTTGAAATTACAACTGTTTTTTACCCAACATATACCAAGTACTGAAAGCGGCAGTGAGTCACATTTCGCACAAACTCCCCTGCAGTTTTCAAAATATCCCAAATATCCCAATTTTGAGGCCTGAGCCATATTTTGGAGCCAAATTCTGGCTCTTTGCACGTATTCGCAGTTTGAAATTACGACTTTTTTTTTACCCAACATATACCAAGTACTGAAAGCAGTGTTTGGTCACATTTGTCCCAAACCCCCCTGCAGTTTTCGAAATATCCCAAATATCCCAATTTCGAGGCCTGAGCCATATTTTGGAGCCAAATTCTAGCTCTCTGCACGCATTCGCAGTTTGAAATTACGAATTTTTATACCCAACATATGCCAAGTACTGAAAGCGGCAGTGAGTCACATTTTGCTCAAACTCCCCTGCAGTTTTCAAAATATCCCAAACATCCCACTTTCATGGCCTGAGCCATATTTTGGAGCCAAATTCAAGCTCTCTGCACGTATTCGCAGTTTGAAATTATGAATTTTTATACCCAACATATGCCAAGTTCTGTAAGCAGCGTTTGGTCATATTTGTCCCAAACCCCCCTGCAGTTTTCAAAATATCCCAAACATCCCAATTTCGAGGACTGAGCAATATTTTGGAGCCAAATTCTGGCTCTATGCACGTATTCGCGGGTTGAAATTACGACATTTTATACCCAACATATGCCAAGTCCTGAAAGCGGCAGTGAGTCACATTTCGCACAAACTCCCCTGCAGTTTTCGTAATATCCCAAATATCCCAATTTCGAGGCCTGAGCCATATTTTGGAGCCAAATTCAGGCTCTCTGCACGTATTCGCAGTTTGAAATTACGACTTTTTTATACCCAACATATGCCAAGTACTGAAAGCGGCGTTTGGTCACATTTGTCCCAAACCCCCCCTGCAGTTTTCAAAATATCCCAAACATCCCAATTTCGAGGCCTTAGCCATATTTTGGAGCCAAATTCTGGCTCCATGCACGTATTCGCGGTTTGAAATTACGACATTTTATACCCAACATATGCCAAGTCCTAAAAGCGGCAGTGAGTCACATTTCCTACAAACTCCCCTGCAGTTTTCAAAATATCCTAAATATTCCAATTTTGAGGCCTGAGTCATATTTTGGAGCCAGATTCTGGCTCTCTGCACGTATTCGCAGTTTGAAATTACGACTTTTTATACCAAACATATGCCAAGTACTGAAAGCGGCAGTGAGTCACATTTTGCTCAAACTCCCCTGCAGTTTTCAAAATATCCCAAACATCCCACTTTCATGGCCTGAGCCATATTTTGGAGCCAAATTCAAGCTCTCTGCACGTATTCGCAGTTTGAAATTATGAATTTTTATACCCAACATATGCCAAGTGTTGAAAGCGGCGTTTGGTTATATTTGTCCCAAACCTCCCTGCAGTTTTCAAAATATCCCAAACATCACAATATCGAGGCCTGAGCCATATTTTGGAGCCAAATTCAAGCTCTCTGCACATATTCGCAGTTTGATATTACGATTTTTATACCCAACATATGACAAGTACTGAAAGCGGCAGTGAGTCACATTTCGCACAAACTCCCCTGCAGTTTTCGAAATATCCCAAATATCCCAATTTCGAGGCTTGAGCAATATTTTGGAGCCAAATTCTGGCTCATTGCACGTATTCGCAGTTTGAAATTACGACCTTATTTATGCCCAACATATGCCAAGTACTGAATGCGGCGTTTGGTCACATTTTTCCCAAACCGTCCCTGCAGTTTTCAAAATATCCCAAACATCCCAATTTCAAGGACTGAGCAATATTTTGGAGCCAAATTCTGGCTCTATGTACGTATTCGCAGTTTGAAATTACGACTTTTTATACCCAACATATGCCAAGTCCTGAAAGCGGCAGTGAGTCAAATTTTGCACAAACTCCCCTACAGTTGTCGAAATATCCAAAATATCCCAATTTCGAGGCCTGAGCCATATTTTGGAGCCAACTTCTGGCTCTCTGCACGTATTCGCAGTATGAAATTACGAATTTTTTGTACCCAACATATGCCAAGTGTTGAAAGCGGCGTTTGGTTATATTTGTCCCAAACCTCCCTGCAGTTTTCAAAATATCCCCAACATCACAATATCGAGGCCTGAGCCATATTTTTGAGATAAATTCTGGCTCTCTGCAAGTATTCGCAGTTTGATTTTACGATTTTTATACCCAACATATGACAAGTACTGAAAGCGGCAGTGAGTCACATTTCGCACAAACTCCCCTGCAGTTTTCGAAATATCCCAAATATACCAATTTCGAGGCGTGAGCCATATTTTGGAGCCAAACTCAGGCTCTCTGCACGTATTTCCAGTTTGAAATTACGACTTTTTTATACCCAACATATGCCAAGTACTGAAAGCAGCAGTGAGTCACATTTTGCACAAACTCCCCTGCAGTTTTCAAAATATCCCAAACATCACAATATCGAGGCCTGAGCCATATTTTGGAGCCAAATTCAGGCTCTATGCACGTATTCGCGGTTTGAAATTACGACTTTTTATACCCAACATATGCCAAGTTCTGAAAGCAGCGTTTGGTCATATTTGTCCCAAACCCCCCTGCAGTTTTCAAAATATCCCAAACATCCCAATTTCGAGGCCTGAGCCAAATTCTGGCTCTCTGCACGTATTCGCAGTTTGAAATTACGACTTTTTTATACCCAACATATGCCAAGTACTGAGAGCAGCGTTTGGTCACATTTTTCCCAAACCCCCCCTGCAGTTTTCAAAATATCCCAAACATCCCAATTTCGAAGCCTAAGCCATATTTTGGAGCCAAATTCTGGCTCTATGCACGTATTCGCGGTTTGAAATTACGACATTTTATACCCAACATATGCCAAGTCCTGAAAGCGGCAGTGAGTCACATTTCGCACAAACTCCCCTGCAGTTTTCGAAATATCCCAAATATCCCAATTTTTAAGGCATGAGCCATATTTTGGAGCCAAATTCTGGCGCTCTGCACGTATTCACAGTTTAAAATTACCACTTTTTTATACCCAACATATGCCAAGTACTGTAAGCGGCGTTTGGTCACATTTGTTTCAAACCTCCCTGCAGTTTTCAAAATATCTCAAACATCATAATTTCGAGGCCTGAACCATATTTTGGAGCCAAATTCTGGATCTCTGCACGTATTCGCAGTTTGAAATTACGACATTTTTAACCCAACATATGCCAAGTCCTGAAAGCGACAGTGAGTCACATTTCGCACAAACTCCCCTGCAGTTTTCGAAATATCCCAAATATCCCAATTTTGAGGCCTGAGCCATATTTTGGAGCCAAATTCTGGCTCTATGCACGTATTCGCAGTATGAAATTACGACTTTTTATACCCAACATATGCCAAGTTCTGAAAGCGGCGTTTGGTCACATTTGTCCCAAAACCCCCCCCCTGCAGTTTTCAAAATATCCCAAACATCCCAATTTCGAGGCCTTAGCCATATTTTAGAGCCAAATTCTGGCTCTATGCACGTATTCCCGGTTTGAAATTACGACATTTTATACCCATCATATGCCATGTCTTGAAAGCGGCAGTGAGTCACATTTCGCACAAACTCCCCTGGAGTTTTCGAAATATCCCAAATATCCCAATTTCGAGGCCTGAGCCATATTTTGGAGCCATATTCTGGCTCTCTGCACGTATTCGCAGTTTGAAATTACGATTTTTTTATACCCAACATATGCCAAGTACTGAAAGCGGTGTTTGGTCACATTTGTCCCAAACCCCCCCCCCCCCCTGCAGTTTTGAAAATATCCCAAACATCCCAATTTCGAGGCCTTAGCCATATTTTAGAGCCAAATTCTGGCTCTATGCACGTATTCGCGGTTTGAAATTACGACTTTTTATACCCAACATATGCCAAGTACTGAAAGCGGCAGTGAGTCACATTTTGCTCAAACTGCCCTGCAGTTTTCAAAATATCCCAAACATCCCACTTTCATGGCCTGAGCCATATTTTGGAGCCAAATTCAAGCTCTCTGCAAGTATTCGCAGTTTGAAATTATGACTTTTTATACCCAACATATGCCAAGTTCTGTAAGCAGCGTTTGGTCATATTTGTCCCAAACCCCCCTGCAGTTTTCAAAATATCCCAAACTACCCAATTTCGAGGACTGAGCAATATTTTGGTGCCAAATTCTGGCTCTATGCACGTATTCGCAGTTTGAAATTACGACTTTTTATACCCAACATATGCCAAGTGTTGAAAGTGGCGTTTGGTTATAGTTGTCCCAAACCTCCCTGCAGTTTTCAAAATATCCCAAACATCACAATATCGAGGCCTGAGCCATATTTTGGAGCCAAGTTCTGGCTCTCTGCACGTATTCGCAGTTTGATATTACGATTTTTATACCCAACATATGCCAAGTACTGAAAGCGGCAGTGAGTCACATTTCGCACAAACTCCCCTGCAGTTTTCGAAATATCCCAAATATACCAATTTCGAGGCGTGAGCCATATTTTGGAGCCAAACTCAGGCTCTCTGCACGTATTTCCAGTTTGAAATTACGACTTTTTTATACCCAACATATGCCAAGTACTGAAAGCAGCAGTGAGTCACATTTTGCACAAACTCCCCTGCAGTTTTCAAAATATCCCAAACATCACAAAATCGAGGCCTGAGCCATATTTTGGAGCCAAATTCAGGCTCTATGCACGTATTCGCGGTTTGAAATTACGACTTTTTATACCCAACATATGCCAAGTTCTGAAAGCAGCGTTTGGTCATATTTGTCCCAAACCCCCCTGCAGTTTTCAAAATATCCCAAACATCTCAATTTCGAGGCCTGAGCCATATTTTGGAGCCAAATTCTGGCTCTCTGCACGTATTCGCAGTTTGAAATTACGACTTTTTTATACCCAACATATGCCAAGTACTGAAAGCAGCGTTTGGTCACATTTTTCCCAAACCCCCCCTGCAGTTTTCAAAATATCCCAAACATCCCAATTTCGAAGCCTAAGCCATATTTTGGAGCCAAATTCTGGCTCTATGCACGTATTCGCGGTTTGAAATTACGACATTTTATACCCAACATATGCCAAGTCCTGAAAGCGGCAGTGAGTCACATTTCGCACAAACTCCCCTGCAGTTTTCGAAATATCCCAAATATCCCAATTTTTAAGGCATGAGCCATATTTTGGAGCCAAATTCTGGCGCTCTGCACGTATTCACAGTTTAAAATTACCACTTTTTTATACCCAACATATGCCAAGTACTGTAAGCGGCGTTTGGTCACATTTGTTTCAAACCTCCCTGCAGTTTTCAAAATATCTCAAACATCATAATTTCGAGGCCTGAACCATATTTTGGAGCCAAATTCTGGATCTCTGCACGTATTCGCAGTTTGAAATTACGACTTTTTTTTACCCAACATATACCAAGTACTGAAAGCAGCGTTTGGTCACATTTGTCCCAAACCCCCTTGCAGTTTTCAAAATATCCCAAACATCCCAATTTCGAGGCCTGATCCATATTTTGGAGCCAAATTCTGGCTCTATGCACGTATTCGCAGTTTGAAATTACGACATTTTTAACCCAACATATGCCAAGTCCTGAAAGCGACAGTGAGTCACATTTCGCACAAACTCCCCTGCAGTTTTCGAAATATCCCAAATATCCCAATTTTGAGGCCTGAGCCATATTTTGGAGCCAAATTCTGGCTCTCTGCACGTATTCGCAGTTTGAAATTACCAATTTTTATACCCCACATATGCCAAGAACTGAAAGCAGCAGTGAGTCACATTTTGCTCAAACTCCCCTGCAGTTATCAAAATATCCCAAACATCCCAATTTCGAGGACTGAGCAATATTTTGGAGCCAAATTCTGGCTCTATGCACGTATTCGCAGTATGAAATTACGAATTTTTTATACCCAACGTATGACAAGTGTTGAAAGCGGCGTTTGGTTATATTTGTCCCAAACCTCCCAGCAGTTTTCAAAATATCCCAAACATCCCAATTTCGAGGCCTGAGCCATATTTTGGAGCCATATTCTGGCTCTCTGCACGTATTCGCAGTTTGAAATTACGACTTTTTTATACCCAACATATGCCAAGTCCTGAAAGCGGCGGCGAATCAAATTTTGCACAAACTCCCCTACAGTTTTCGAAATATCCCAAATATCCCAATTTCGAGGCCTGAGCCATATTTTGGAGCCAACTTCTGGCTCTCTGCACGTATTCGCAGTATGAAATTACGAATTTTTAATACCCAACATATGCCAAGTACTGAAAGCGCCGTTTGGTTACATTTGTCCCAAACCTCCCTGCAGTTTTCAAAATATCCCAAACATCACAATATCGAGGCCTGAGCCATATTTTGGAGCCAAATTCTTGCTCTCTGCACGTATTCGCAGTTTGATATTTTGATTTTTATACCCAACATATGCCAAGTACTGAAAGGGGCAGTGAGTCACATTTTGCACAAACTCCCCTGCAGTTTTCGAAATATCCCAAACATCCCAATTTCGAGGTGTGAGCCATATTTTGGAGCCAAACTCTGGCTGTCTGCACATATTCACAGTATGAAATTACGATTTTTTTATACCCAACATATGCCAAGTACTGAAAGCGGTGTTTGGTCACATTTGTCCCAAAACCCCCCCCCCCCTGCAGTTTTCAAAATATCCCAAACATCCCAATTTCGAGGCCTTAGCCATATTTTAGAGCCAAATTCTGGCTCTATGCACGTATTCGCGGTTTGAAATTACGACATTTTATACCCAACATATGCCAAGTCTTGAAAGCGGCAGTGAGTCACATTTCGCACAAACTCCCCTGGAGTTTTCGAAATATCCCAAATATCCCAATTTCGAGGCCTGAGCCATATTTTGGAGCCATATTCTGGCTCTCTGCACGTATTCGCAGTTTGAAATTACGATTTTTTTATACCCAACATATGCCAAGTACTGAAAGCGGTGTTTGGTCACATTTGTCCCAAAACCCCCCCCCCCCTGCAGTTTTAAAAATATCCCAAACATCCCAATTTCGAGGCCTTAGCCATATTTTAGAGCCAAATTCTGGCTCTATGCACGTATTCGCGGTTTGAAATT
Source organism: Procambarus clarkii (assembly GCF_040958095.1). Taxonomy (NCBI): domain Eukaryota; kingdom Metazoa; phylum Arthropoda; class Malacostraca; order Decapoda; family Cambaridae; genus Procambarus; species Procambarus clarkii. Next base: position 105,221 of record NW_027189464.1, read on the forward strand.
ACGACTTTTTATACCCAACATATGCCAAGTACTGAAAGCGGCAGTGAGTCACATTTTGCTCAAACTGCCCTGCAGTTTTCAAAATATCCCAAACATCCCACTTTCATGGCCTGAGCCATATTTTGGAGCCAAATTCAAGCTCTCTGCAAGTATTCGCAGTTTGAAATTATGACTTTTTATACCCAACATATGCCAAGTTCTGTAAGCAGCGTTTGGTCATATTTGTCCCAAACCCCCCCTGCAGTTTTCAAAATATCCCAAACTACCCAATTTCGAGGACTGAGCAATATTTTGGTGCCAAATTCTGGCTCTATGCACGTATTCGCAGTTTGAAATTACGACTTTTTATACCCAACATATGCCAAGTGTTGAAAGTGGCGTTTGGTTATAGTTGTCCCAAACCTCCCTGCAGTTTTCAAAATATCCCAAACATCACAATATCGAGGCCTGAGCCATATTTTGGAGCCAAGTTCTGGCTCTCTGCACGTATTCGCAGTTTGATATTACGATTTTTATACCCAACATATGCCAAGTACTGAAAGCGCCAGTGAGTCACATTTTGCACAAATTCCCCTGCAGTTTTCGAAATACCCCAAAAATCCCAATTTCGAGGCGAGAGCCATATTTTGGAGCCAAACTCAGGCTCTCTGCACGTATTCACAGTTTGAAATTACGACTTTTTTATACCCAACATATGTCAAGTACTGAAAGCGGCAGTGAGCCACATTTCGCACAAACTCCCCTGCAGTTTTCGAAATATCCCAAATATCCCAATTTCGAGGCTTGAGCAATATTTTGGAGCCAAATTCTGGCTCATTGCACGTATTCGCAGTTTGAAATTACGACCATTTTTATGCCCAACATATGCCAAGTACTGAATGCGGCGTTTGGTCACATTTTTCCCAAACCGTCCGTGCAGTTTTCAAAATATCCCAAACATCCCAATTTCAAGGACTGAGCAATATTTTGGAGCCAAATTCTGGCTGTATGCACGTATTCGCAGTTTGAAATTACGAATTTTTATACCCAACATATGCCAAGTCCTGAAAGCGGCAGTGAGTCAAATTTTGCACAAACTCCCCTACAGTTTTCGAAATATCCCAAATATCCCAATTTCGAGGCCTGAGCCATATTTTGGAGCCAACTTCTGGCTCTCTGCACGTATTCGCAGTATGAAATTACGAATTTTTTATACCCAACATATGCCAAGTACTGAAAGCGGCGTTTGGTAACATTTGTCCCAAACCTCCCTGCAGTTTTCAAAATATCCCAAACATCACATATCGAGGCCTGAGCCATATTTTGGATCCAAATTCTGGCTCTCTGCACGTATTCGCAGTTTAATATTACGATTTTAATACCCAACATATGCCAAGTACTGAAAGAGGCAGTGATTCACATTTTGCACAAACTCCCCTGCAGTTTTCGAAATATCCCAAACATCCCAATTTCGAGGTGTGAGCCATATTTTTGAGCCAAACTCTGGCTCTCTGCACGTAATCGCAGTTTGAAATTACGACTTTTTTATACCCAACGTATGCCAAGTACTGAAAGCGGCGTTTGGTCACATTTGTCCCAAACCCCCCTGCAATTTTCAAAATATCCCAAACATCCCAATTTCGAGGCCTTAGCCATATTTTGGAGCCAAATTCTTGCTCCATGCACGTATTCGTGGTTTGAAATTACGACATTTTATACCCAACATATGCCAAGTCCTGAAAGCGGCAGTGAGTCACATTTCCAACAAACTCCCCTGCAGTTTTCGAAATATCCCAAACATCCCAATTTTGAGGCCTGAGCCATATTTTGGAGCCAAATTCTGGCTCTCTGCACGTATTCGCAGTTTGATATTACGATTTTTATACCCAACATATGCCAAGTACTGAAAGCGCCAGTGAGTCACATTTTGCACAAATTCCCCTGCAGTTTTCGAAATATCCCAAATATCCCAATTTCGAGGCCTGAGCCATATTTTGGAGCCAAACTCAGGCTCTCTGCACGTATTCACAGTTTGAAATTACGACTTTTTTATACCCAACATATGTCAAGTACTGAAAGCGGCAGTGAGTCACATTTCGCACAAACTCCCCTGCAGTTTTCGAAATATCCCAAATATCCCAATTTCGAGGCTTGAGCAATATTTTGGAGCCAAATTCTGGCTCATTGTACGTATTCGCAGTTTGAAATTACGACCTTTTTTATGCCCAACATATGCCAAGTACTGAATGCGGCGTTTGGTCACATTTTTCCCAAACCGTCCGTGCAGTTTTCAAAATATCCCAAACATCCCAATTTCAAGGACTGAGCAATATTTTGGAGCCAAATTCTGGCTCTATGCACGTATTCGCAGTTTGAAATTACGAATTTTTATACCCAACATATGCCAAGTACTGAAAGCGGCGTTTGATCACATTTGTCCCAAACCCCCCTGCAGTTTTCAAAATATCCCAAACATCCCAATTTTGAGGCCTGAGCCATATTTTGGAGCCAAATTCTGGCTCTCTGCACGTATTCGCAGTATGAAATTACGACTTTTTATACCCAACATATGCCAAATACTGAAAGCGGCAGTGAGTCACATTTTGCTCAAACTCCCCTGCAGTTTTCAAAATATCCCAAACATCCCACTTTCATGGCCTGAGCCATATTTTGGAGCCAAATTCAAGCTCTCTGCAAGTATTCGCAGTTTGAAATTATGACTTTTTATACCCAACATATGCCAAGTTCTGTAAGCAGCGTCTGGTCATATTTGTCCCAATCCCCCCTGCAGTTTTCAAAATATCCCAAACTACCCAATTTCGAGGACTGAGCAATATTTTGGTGCCAAATTCTGGCTCTATGCACGTATTCGCAGTTTGAAATTACGACTTTTTATACCCAACATATGCCAAGTGTTGAAAGTGGCGTTTGGTTATAGTTGTCCCAAACCTCCCTGCAGTTTTCAAAATATCCCAAACATCACAATATCGAGGCCTGAGCCATATTTTGGAGCCAAGTTCTGGCTCTCTGCACGTATTCGCAGTTTGATATTACGATTTTTATACCCAACATATGCCAAGTACTGAAAGCGCCAGTGAGTCACATTTTGCACAAATTCCCCTGCAGTTTTCGAAATACCCCAAAAATCCCAATTTCGAGGCGAGAGCCATATTTTGGAGCCAAACTCAGGCTCTCTGCACGTATTCACAGTTTGAAATTACGACTTTTTTATACCCAACATAGGTCAAGTACTGAAAGCGGCAGTGAGTCACATTTCGCACAAACTCCCCTGCAGTTTTCGAAATATCCCAAATATCCCAATTTCGAGGCTTGAGCAATATTTTGGAGCCAAATTCTGGCTCATTGCACGTATTCGCAGTTTGAATTACGACCATTTTTATGCCCAACATATGCCAAGTACTGAATGCGGCGTTTGGTCACATTTTTCCCAAACCGTCCGTGCAGTTTTCAAAATATCCCAAACATCCCAATTTCAAGGACTGAGCAATATTTTGGAGCCAAATTCTGGCTCTATGCACGTATTCGCAGTTTGAAATTACGAATTTTTATACCCAACATATGCCAAGTCCTGAAAGCGGCAGTGAGTCAAATTTTGCACAAACTCCCCTACAGTTTTCGAAATATCCCAAATATCCCAATTTCGAGGCCTGAGCCATATTTTGGAGCCAACTTCTGGCTCTCTGCACGTATTCGCAGTATGAAATTACGAATTTTTTATACCCAACATATGCCAAGTACTGAAAGCGGCGTTTGGTAACATTTGTCCCAAACCTCCCTGCAGTTTTCAAAATATCCCAAACATCACCTATCGAGGCCTGAGCCATATTTTGGAGCCAAATTCTGGCTCTCTGCAGGTATTCGCAGTTTAATATTACGATTTTTATACCCAACATATGCCAAGTACTGAAAGAGGCAGTGAGTCACATTTTGCACAAACTCCCCTGCAGTTTTCGAAATATCCCAAACATCCCAATTTCGAGGTGTGAGCCATATTTTTGAGCCAAACTCTGGCTCTCTGCACGTATTCGCAGTTTGAAATTACGACTTTTTTATACCCAACGTATGCCAAGTACTGAAAGCGGCGTTTGGTCACATTTGTCCCAAACCCCCCTGCAATTTTCAAAATATCCCAAACATCCCAATTTCGAGGCCTTAGCCATATTTTGGAGCCAAATTCTTGCTCCATGCACGTATTCGTGGTTTGAAATTACGACATTTTATACCCAACATATGCCAAGTCCTGAAAGCGGCAGTGAGTCACATTTCCCACAAACTCCCCTGCAGTTTTCGAAATATCCCAAACATCCCAATTTTGAGGCCTGAGCCATATTTTGGAGCCAAATTCTGGCTCTCTGCACGTATTCGCAGTTTGATATTACGATTTTTATACCCAACATATGCCAAGTACTGAAAGCGCCAGTGAGTCACATTTTGCACAAATTCCCCTGCAGTTTTCGAAATATCCCAAATATCCCAATTTCGAGGCCTGAGCCATATTTTGGAGCCAAACTCAGGCTCTCTGCACGTATTCACAGTTTGAAATTACGACTTTTTTATTCCCAACATATGTCAAGTACTGAAAGCGGCAGTGAGTCACATTTCGCACAAACTCCAATGCAGTTTTCGAAATATCCCAAATATGCCAATTTCGAGGCTTGAGCAATATTTTGGAGCCAAATTCTGGCTCATTGTACGTATTCGCAGTTTGAAATTACGACCTTTTTTATGCCCAACATATGCCAAGTACTGAATGCGGCGTTTGGTCACATTTTTCCCAAACCGTCCGTGCAGTTTTCAAAATATCCCAAACATCCCAATTTCAAGGACTGAGCAATATTTTGGAGCCAAATTCTGGCTCTATGCACGTATTCGCAGTTTGAAATTACGAATTTTTATACCCAACATATGCCAAGTACTGAAAGCGGCGTTTGATCACATTTGTCCCAAACCCCCCTGCAGTTTTCAAAATATCCCAAACATCCCAATTTTGAGGCCTGAGCCATATTTTGGAGCCAAATTCTGGCTCTATGCACGTATTCGCAGTATGAAATTACGACTTTTTATACCCAACATATGCCAAATACTGAAAGCGGCAGTGAGTCACATTTTGCTCAAACTCCCCTGCAGTTTTAAAATATCCCAAACATCCCACTTTCAAGGCCTGAGCAATATTTTGGAGCCAAATTCTGGCTCTATGCACGTATTCGCAGTATGAAATTACGAATTTTTTATACCCAACATATGCCAAGTGTTGAAAGCGGCGTTTGGTTATATTTGTCCCAAACCTCCCAGCAGTTTTCAAAATATCCCAAACATCCCAATTTTGAGGCCTGAGCCATATTTTGGAGCCTAATTCTGGCTCTATGCACGTATTCGCGGTTTGAAATTACGACATTTTATACCCAACATATGCCAAGTCTTGAAAGCGGCAGTGAGTCACATTTCGCACAAACTCCCCTGCAGTTTTCGAAATATCCCAAATATCCTAATTTCGAGGACTGAGCCATATTTTGGAGCCAAATGCTGGCTCTCTGCACGTATTCGCAGTTTGAAATTACGACTTTTTTATGCCCAACATATGCCAAGTACTGAACGCGGCATTTGGTCACATTTGTCCCAATCCCCCCACTGTAGTTTTCAAAATATCCCAAACATCCCTATTTCGAGGCCTGAGCCAAATTTTGGAGCCAAATTCTGGCTCTATGCATGTATTCGTGGTTTGAAATGACGACATTTTATACCCAACATATGCCAAGCCCTGAAAGCGGCAGTGAGTCACATTTCGCACAAACTCCCCTGCAGTTTTCGAAATATCCCAAATATCCCAATTTCGAGGACTGAGCCATATTTTGGAGCCAAATTCAGGCTCTCTGCACGTATACGCAGTTTGAAACTACGACTTTTTTATACCCAACATATGCCAAGTACTGAAAGCGGCGTTTGGTTACATTTGTCCCAAACCTCCCTGCAGTTTTCAAAATATCCCAAACATCACAATATCGAGGCCTCAGCCATATTTTGGAGCCAAATTCTGGCTCTCTGCACGTATTCGCAGTTTGATATTAGGATTTTTATACCCAACATATGCCAAGTACTGAAAGCGGCAGTGAGTCACATTTTGCACAAACTCCCCTGCAATTTTCGAAATATCATAAATATCCCAATTTTGAGGCCTGAGCCATATTTTTGAGCCAAATTCTGGCTCTCTGCACGTATTCGCAGTTTGTAATTACGAATTTTTTATACCCAATTTATGCCAAGTACTGAAAGCGGCGTTTGGTAACCTTTGTCCCAAACCCTCCTGCAGTTTTCAAAATATCTCAAACATCGCAATTTCGAGGCCTGAGCCATATTTTGGAGCCAAATTCTGGCTCTATGCACGTATTCGAGGCTTGAAATTACGATATTTTATACCCAACATATGCCAAGTCCTGAAACCGGCAGAGAGTCACATTTCGCACAAACTCCCCTGCAGTTTTCGAAATATCCCAAATTTCCAAATTTCGAGGCCTGAGCCATATTTTGGAGCCAAATTCTGGCTCTATGCACGTATTCGCAGATTGAAATTACGACTTTTTATACCCAACATATGCCAATTCCTGAAAGCGGCAGTAAGTCACATTTTGCACAAACTCCCCTGCAGTTTTCAAAATATCCCAAACATCCCACTTTCGAGGCCTGAGCCATATTTTGGAGCCAAATTCAAGCTCTCTGCACGTATTCGCAGTTTGAAATTACAACTTTTTATACGCAACATATGCCAAGTTCTGAAAGCGGCGTTTCGTCTCTTTGGTCCCAAACCCCCCTGCAGTTTTCAAAATATCCCAAACATCCCAATTTCGAGGACAGAGCAATATTTTTCAGCCAAATTCTGGCTCTATGCACGTATTCGCAGTTTGAAATTACGACTTTTTATACCCAACATATGCCAAGTCCTGAAAGCGGCAGTGAGTCAAATTTTGTACAAACTCCCCTGCAGTTTTCGAAATATCCCAAATATCCCAATATCGAGGCATGAGCCATATTATGGAGCCAAATTCTGGCTCTCTCCAAGTATTCGCAGTTTAATATTACGATTTTATACCCAACATATGCCAAGTACTGAAAGCGGCAGTGAGTCACATTTTGCACAAACTCACCTGTAGTTTTCGAAATATCCCAAACATCCCAATTTCGAGGCCTGAGCCTTATTTTGGAGCCAAACTCTGGCTCTCTCCACGTATTCGCAGTTTGAAATTACGAATTTTTTATACCCAATATATGCCAAGTAGTGAAAGCGGCGTTTGGTAACATTTGTCCCAAACCCCCCCTGCAGTTTTCAAAATATCACAAACTTCCCAATTTCGAGGCCTGAGCAATATTTTGGAGCCAAATTCTGGCTCTATGCACGTATTCGCGGTTTGAAATTACGATATTTTATACCCAACATATGCCAAGTCCTGAAAGCGGCAGTGAGACACATTTCACACAAACTGCACTGCAGTTTTCAAAATATCCCAAATATCCCAATTTCGAGGCCTGAGCAATATTTGGGAGCCAAATTCTGGCTCTCTGCACGTATTCACAGTTTGAAATTACGACTTTTTTATGCCCAACATATGCCACGTACTGAAAGCGGTGTTTGGTCACATTTGTCCCAAACCCCCCCCCCCCTGCAGTTTTCAAAATATCCCAAACATCCCAATTTCGAGGCCTGAGCAATATTATGGAGCCAAATTCTGGCTCTATGCACGTATTCGCGTTTGAAATTACGATATTTTATACATAACATATGCCAAGCCCTGAAAGCGGCAGTGAGTCACATTTCACACAAACTCCCCTGCAGTTTTCGAAATATCCCATACATCCCAATTTTGAGGCCTGATCCATATTTTGGAGCAAAATTCTGGCTCTCTGCACGTATTCGCAGTTTGAAATTACGACTTTATATACCCAACATATGCCAAGTACTGAAAGTGGCGTTTGGTTACATTTGTCCCAAACCTCCCTGCAGTTTCAAAATATCCCAAACATCCCAATTTCGAGGCCTGAGCCATATTTTGGAGCCAAATTCTGGCTCTATGCATGTATTCGCGGTTTGAAATTACGACATTTTATGCCCAACATATGCCAAGTCCTGAAAGCGGCAGTGAGTCACATTTCACACAAACTGCACTGCAGTTTTCAAAATATCCCAAATATCCCAATTTCGACGCCTGAGCCATATTTTGGAGCCAAATTCTGGCTCTCTGCACGTATTCGCAGTTTGAAATTACGACTATTTATTCAAACATGTGCCAAGTCCTGAAAGCGGCAGTGAGTCACATTTTGCACAAACTCCCTTGCAGTTTTCGAAATATCCCAAATATCTCAATTTCGACACCTGAGCCATATTTTGGAGCCAAATTCAAGCACTCTGCACGTATTCGCAGTTTGAAATTAGGACTTTTTATACCCAACATATGCAAAGTTCTGAAAGCGGCTTTTGGTCAAATTTGTCCCAAACCCCCCTGCAGTTTTCAAAATATCCCAAATATCCCAATTTCGAGACCTGAGCCATATTTTGGGCCAAACTCTGGCTCTCTGCACGTATTCGCAGTTTGAAATTACGAATTTTTTATACCCAATATATGCCAAGTACTGAAAGCGGCGTTTGGTAACATTTGTCCCCCCCCCCGCCCTGTGGTTTTCAAAATATCCCAAACAAACCTATTTCGAGGCCTGAGCCAAATTTTGGAGCCAAATTCTGGCTCTATGCACGTATTCGTGGTTTGAAATTACGACATTTTATACCCAACATATGCCAAGTACTGAAAGTGGCGTTTGGTCACATTTGTCCCAAACCTCCCTGCAGTTTTCAAAATATCCCAAACATCCCAATTTCGAGGCATGAGCCATATTTTGGAGCCAAATTCTGGCTCTATGCACGTATTCGCAGTTTGATATTACGATTTTTATACCCAACATATGCCAAGTACTGAAAGCAACTGAGTCACATTTTGCACAAACTCCCCTGCAGTTTTCGAAATATCCCAAATATCCTAATTTCGAGGCCTGAGCTATATTTTGGAGCCAAATTCTGGCTCTCTGCACGTATTCGCAGTTTGAAACTACAACTTTTTTATACCCAACATATGCCAAGTACTGAAAGCGGCGTTTGGTTACATTTGTCCCAAACCTCCCTGCAGTTTTCAAAATATCCCAAACATCACAATATCGAGGCCTCAGCCATATTTTGGAGCCAAATTCTGGTTCTCTGCACGTATTCGCAGTTTGATATTACGATTTTTATACCCAACATATGCCAAGTACTGAAAGCGGCAGTGAGTCACATTTTGCACAAACTCCCCTGCAATTTTCGAAATATCATAAATATCCCAATTTTGAGGCCTGAGCCATATTTTTGAGCCAAATTCTGGCTCTCTGCACGTATTCGCAAACTCCCCAGCAGTTTTCGAAATATCCCAAACATCCCAATTTCGAGGCCTGAGCCATATTTTGGAGCCAAATTCAGGCTCTATGCACGTATTCGAGGTTTGAAATTACGATATTTTATACCCAACATATGCCAAGCCCTGAAAGCGGCAGTGAGTCACATTTCGCACAAACTCCACTGCATTTTTCGAAATATACTAAATATCCCTATTTTGAGGCCTGAGCCATATTTTGGAGCCAAATTCTGGCTCTCTGCACGTATACACAGTTTGAAATTACGACTTTTTATACCCAACATATGCCAAGTACTGAAAGTGGCGTTTGGTCACATTTGTCCCAAACCTCCCTGCAGTTTTCAGAATATCCCAAACATCCCAATTTCAAGGCCTGAGCCATATTTTGGAGTCAAATTCTGGCTCTATGCACGTATTCGCAGATTAAAATTACGATTTTTATACCCAACATATGCCAAGTCCTGAAAGCGGCAGTGAGTCATATTTCCCACAAACTCCCCTGCAGTTTTCGAAATATCCCAAATATCCCAATTTTGAGGCCTGAGCCATATTTTGGAGCCAAATTCTGGCTCTCTGCACGTATTCGCAGTATGAAATTACGACTTTTTATACCCAACATATGCCAAATACTGAAAGCGGCAGTGAGTCACATTTTGCTCAAACTCCCCTGCAGTTTTCAAAATATCCCAAACATCCCACTTTCATGGCCTGAGCCATATTTTGGAGCCAAATTCAAGCTCTCTGCACGTATTCGCAGTTTGAAATTATGACTTTTTATACCCAACATATGTCAAGTTCTGTAAGCAGCGTTTGGTCATATTTGTCCCAAACCCCCCTGCAGTTTTCAAAATATCCCAAACTACCCAATTTCGAGGACTGAGCAATATTTTGGTGCCAAATTCTGGCTCTATGCACGTATTCGCAGTTTGAAATTACGACTTTTTATACCCAACATATGCCAAGTGTTGAAAGTGGCGTTTGGTTATATTTGTCCCAAACCTCCCTGCAGTTTTCAAAATATCCCAAACATCACAATATCGAGGCCTGAGTCATATTTTGGAGCCAAATTCTGGCTCTCTGCACGTATTCGCAGTTTGATATTACGATTTTTATACCCAACATATGCCAAGTGCTGAAAGCGCCAGTGAGTCACATTTTGCACAAATTCCCCTGCAGTTTTCGAAATACCCCAAAAATCCCAATTTCGAGGCGAGAGCCATATTTTGGAGCCAAACTCAGGCTCTCTGCACGTATTCACAGTTTGAAATTACGACTTTTTTATACCCAACATATGTCAAGTACTGAAAGCGGCAGTGAGTCACATTTTGCACAAACTCCCCTGCAGTTTTCGAAATATCCCAAAACATCCCAATTTCGAGGTGTGAGCCATATTTTTGAGCCAAACCTTGGCTCTCTGCACGTATTCGCAGTTTGAAATTACGACTTTTTTATACCCAACGTATGCCAAGTACTGAAAGCGGCGTTTGGTCACATTTGTCCCAAACCCCCCTGCAGTTTTCAAAATATCCCAAACATCCCAATTTTGAGGCCTGAGCCATATTTTGGAGCCAAATTCTGGCTCTCTGCACGTATTCGCAGTATGAAATTACGACTTTTTATACCCAACATATGCCAAATACTGAAAGCGGCAGTGAGTCACATTTTGCTCAAACTCCCCTGCAGTTTTCAAAATATCCCAAACATCCCACTTTCAAGGCCTGAGCCATATTTTGGAGCCAAATTCAAGCTCTCTGCACGTATTCGCAGTTTGAAATTCCTACTTTTTATAACCAACATATGCCAAGTTCTGTAAGCAGCGTTTGGTCATATTTGTCCCAAACCCCCCTGCAGTTTTCAAAATATTCCAAACTACCCAATTTCGAGGACTGAGCAATATTTTGGAGCCAAATTCTGGCTCTATGCACGTATTCGCAGTATGAAATTACGATTTTTTTATACTCAACATATGCCAAGTGTTGAAAGCGGCGTTTGGTTATATTTGTCCCAAACCTCCCAGCAGTTTTCAAAATATCCCAAACATCCCAATTTTGAGGCCTGCGCCATATTTTGGAGCCTAAGTCTGGCTCTATGCACGTATTCGCGGTTTGAAATTACGACATTTTATACCCAACATATGCCAAGTCTTGAAAGCGGCAGTGAGTCACATTTCGCACAAACTCCCCTGCAGTTTTCGAAATATCCCAAATATCCTAATTTCGAGGACTGAGCCATATTTTGGAGCCAAATGCTGGCTCTCTGCACGTATTCGCAGTTTGAAATTACGACTTTTTTATGCCTAACATATGCCAAGTACTGAACGCGGCATTTGGTCACATTTGTCCCAATCCCCCCACTGTAGTTTTCAAAATATCCCAAACATCCCTATTTCGAGGCCTGAGCCAAATTTTGGAGCCAAATTCTGACTCTATGCATGTATTCGTGGTTTGAAATGACATTTTATACCCAACATATGCCAAGCCCTGAAAGCGGCAGTGAGTCACATTTCGCACAAACTCCCCTGCAGTTTTCGAAATATCCCAAATATCCCAATTTCGAGGACTGAGCCATATTTTGGAGCCAAATTCTGGCTCTCTGCACGTATACGCAGTTTGAAACTACGACTTTTTTATACCCAACATATGCCAAGTACTGAAAGCGGCGTTTGGTTACATTTGTCCCAAACCTCCCTGCAGTTTTCAAAATATCCCAAACATCACAATATCGAGGCCTCAGCCATATTTTGGAGCCAAATTCTGGCTCTCTGCACGTATTCGCAGTTTGATATTAGGATTTTTATACCCAACATATGCCAAGTACTGAAAGCGGCAGTGAGTCACATTTTGCACAAACTCCCCTGCAATTTTCGAAATATCATAAATATCCCAATTTTGAGGCCTGAGCCATATTTTTGAGCCAAATTCTGGCTCTCTGCACGTATTCGCAGTTTGAAATTACGACTTTTTTATACCCAATTTATGCCAAGTACTGAAAGCGGCGTTTGGTAACCTTTGTCCCAAACCCTCCTGCAGTTTTCAAAATATCTCAAACATCGCAATTTCGAGGCCTGAGCCATATTTTGGAGCCAAATTCTGGCTCTATGCACGTATTCGAGGCTTGAAATTACGATATTTTATACCCAACATATGCCAAGTCCTGAAACCGGCAGTGAGTCACATTTCGCACAAACTCCCCTGCAGTTTTCGAAATATCCCAAATATCCAAATTTCGAGGCCTGAGCCATATTTTGGAGCCAAATTCTGGCTCTATGCACGTATTCGCAGATTGAAATTACGACTTTTTATACCCAACATATGCCAATTCCTGAAAGCGGCAGTAAGTCACATTTTGCACAAACTTCCTTCCAGTTTTCGAAATATCCCAAATATCCCAATTTCGAGGCCTGAGCAATATTTTCGAGCCAAATTCTGGCTCTCTGCACGTATTCGCAGTTTGAAATTACGACTTTTTATACCCAACATATGCCAAGTACTGAAAGCAGCAGTGAGTCACATTTTGCACAAACTCCCCTGCAGTTTTCAAAATATCCCAAACATCCCACTTTCGAGGCCTGAGCCATATTTTGGAGCCAAATTCAAGCTCTCTGCACGTATTCGCAGTTTGAAATTACAACTTTTTATACGCAACATATGCCAAGTTCTGAAAGCGGCGTTTCGTCTCTTTGGTCCCAAACCCCCCTGCAGTTTTCAAAATATCCCAAACATCCCAATTTCGAGGACAGAGCAATATTTTTCAGCCAAATTCTGGCTCTATGCACGTATTCGCAGTTTGAAATTACGACTTTTTATACCCAACATATGCCAAGTCCTGAAAGCGGCAGTGAGACACATTTCACACAAACTGCACTGCAGTTTTCAAAATATCCCAAATATCCCAATTTCGAGGCCTGAGCAATATTTGGGAGCCAAATTCTGGCTCTCTGCACGTATTCACAGTGTGAAATTACGACTTTTTTATGCCCAACATATGCCACGTACTGAAAGCGGTGTTTGGTCACATTTGTCCCAAACCCCCCCCCCCCTGCAGTTTTCAAAATATCCCAAACATCCCAATTTCGAGGCCTGAGCAATATTATGGAGCCAAATTCTGGCTCTATGCACGTATTCGCGTTTGAAATTACGATATTTTATACATAACATATGCCAAGCCCTGAAAGCGGCAGTGAGTCACATTTCACACAAACTCCCCTGCAGTTTTCGAAATATCCCATACATCCCAATTTTGAGGCCTGATCCATATTTTGGAGCAAAATTCTGGCTCTCTGCACGTATTCGCAGTTTGAAATTACGACTTTATATACCCAACATATGCCAAGTACTGAAAGTGGCGTTTGGTTACATTTGTCCCAAACCTCCCTGCAGTTTCAAAATATCCCAAACATCCCAATTTCGAGGCCTGAGCCATATTTTGGAGCCAAATTCTGGCTCTATGCATGTATTCGCGGTTTGAAATTACGACATTTTATGCCCAACATATGCCAAGTCCTGAAAGCGGCAGTGAGTCACATTTCACACAAACTGCACTGCAGTTTTCAAAATATCCCAAATATCCCAATTTCGACGCCTGAGCCATATTTTGGAGCCAAATTCTGGCTCTCTGCACGTATTCGCAGTTTGAAATTACGACTATTTATTCAAACATGTGCCAAGTCCTGAAAGCGGCAGTGAGTCACATTTTGCACAAACTCCCTTGCAGTTTTCGAAATATCCCAAATATCTCAATTTCGACACCTGAGCCATATTTTGGAGCCAAATTCAAGCACTCTGCACGTATTCGCAGTTTGAAATTAGGACTTTTTATACCCAACATATGCAAAGTTCTGAAAGCGGCTTTTGGTCAAATTTGTCCCAAACCCCCCTGCAGTTTTCAAAATATCCCAAATATCCCAATTTCGAGACCTGAGCCATATTTTGGGCCAAACTCTGGCTCTCTGCACGTATTCGCAGTTTGAAATTACGAATTTTTTATACCCAATATATGCCAAGTACTGAAAGGGGCGTTTGGTAACATTTGTCCCCCCCCCCCCCTGTGGTTTTCAAAATATCCCAAACAAACCTATTTCGAGGCCTGAGCCAAATTTTGGAGCCAAATTCTGGCTCTATGCACGTATTCGTGGTTTGAAATTACGACATTTTATACCCAACATATGCCAAGTACTGAAAGTGGCGTTTGGTCACATTTGTCCCAAACCTCCCTGCAGTTTTCAAAATATCCCAAACATCCCAATTTCGAGGCATGAGCCATATTTTGGAGCCAAATTCTGGCTCTATGCACGTATTCGCAGTTTGATATTACGATTTTTATACCCAACATATGCCAAGTACTGAAAGCAACAGTGAGTCACATTTTGCACAAACTCCCCTGCAGTTTTCGAAATATCCCAAATATCCTAATTTCGAGGCCTGAGCTATATTTTGGAGCCAAATTCTGGCTCTCTGCACGTATTCGCAGTTTGAAACTACAACTTTTTTATACCCAACATATGCCAAGTACTGAAAGCGGCGTTTGGTTACATTTGTCCCAAACCTCCCTGCAGTTTTCAAAATATCCCAAACATCACAATATCGAGGCCTCAGCCATATTTTGGAGCCAAATTCTGGTTCTCTGCACGTATTCGCAGTTTGATATTACGATTTTTATACCCAACATATGCCAAGTACTGAAAGCGGCAGTGAGTCACATTTTGCACAAACTCCCCTGCAATTTTCGAAATATCATAAATATCCCAATTTTGAGGCCTGAGCCATATTTTTGAGCCAAATTCTGGCTCTCTGCACGTATTCGCAAACTCCCCAGCAGTTTTCGAAATATCCCAAACATCCCAATTTCGAGGCCTGAGCCATATTTTGGAGCCAAATTCAGGCTCTATGCACGTATTCGAGGTTTGAAATTACGATATTTTATACCCAACATATGCCAAGCCCTGAAAGCGGCAGTGAGTCACATTTCGCACAAACTCCACTGCATTTTTCGAAATATACTAAATATCCCTATTTTGAGGCCTGAGCCATATTTTGGAGCCAAATTCTGGCTCTCTGCACGTATACACAGTTTGAAATTACGACTTTTTATACCCAACATATGCCAAGTACTGAAAGTGGCGTTTGGTCACATTTGTCCCAAACCTCCCTGCAGTTTTCAGAATATCCCAAACATCCCAATTTCAAGGCCTGAGCCATATTTTGGAGTCAAATTCTGGCTCTATGCACGTATTCGCAGATTAAAATTACGATTTTTATACCCAACATATGCCAAGTCCTGAAAGCGGCAGTGAGTCATATTTCCCACAAACTCCCCTGCAGTTTTCGAAATATCCCAAATATCCCAATTTTGAGGCCTGAGCCATATTTTGGAGCCAAATTCTGGCTCTCTGCACGTATTCGCAGTATGAAATTACGACTTTTTATACCCAACATATGCCAAATACTGAAAGCGGCAGTGAGTCACATTTTGCTCAAACTCCCCTGCAGTTTTCAAAATATCCCAAACATCCCACTTTCATGGCCTGAGCCATATTTTGGAGCCAAATTCAAGCTCTCTGCACGTATTCGCAGTTTGAAATTATGACTTTTTATACCCAACATATGTCAAGTTCTGTAAGCAGCGTTTGGTCATATTTGTCCCAAACCCCCCTGCAGTTTTCAAAATATCCCAAACTACCCAATTTCGAGGACTGAGCAATATTTTGGTGCCAAATTCTGGCTCTATGCACGTATTCGCAGTTTGAAATTACGACTTTTTATACCCAACATATGCCAAGTGTTGAAAGTGGCGTTTGGTTATATTTGTCCCAAACCTCCCTGCAGTTTTCAAAATATCCCAAACATCACAATATCGAGGCCTGAGTCATATTTTGGAGCCAAATTCTGGCTCTCTGCACGTATTCGCAGTTTGATATTACGATTTTTATACCCAACATATGCCAAGTGCTGAAAGCGCCAGTGAGTCACATTTTGCACAAATTCCCCTGCAGTTTTCGAAATACCCCAAAAATCCCAATTTCGAGGCGAGAGCCATATTTTGGAGCCAAACTCAGGCTCTCTGCACGTATTCACAGTTTGAAATTACGACTTTTTTATACCCAACATATGTCAAGTACTGAAAGCGGCAGTGAGTCACATTTTGCACAAACTCCCCTGCAGTTTTCGAAATATCCCAAAACATCCCAATTTCGAGGTGTGAGCCATATTTTTGAGCCAAACCTTGGCTCTCTGCACGTATTCGCAGTTTGAAATTACGACTTTTTTATACCCAACGTATGCCAAGTACTGAAAGCGGCGTTTGGTCACATTTGTCCCAAACCCCCCTGCAGTTTTCAAAATATCCCAAACATCCCAATTTTGAGGCCTGAGCCATATTTTGGAGCCAAATTCTGGCTCTCTGCACGTATTCGCAGTATGAAATTACGACTTTTTATACCCAACATATGCCAAATACTGAAAGCGGCAGTGAGTCACATTTTGCTCAAACTCCCCTGCAGTTTTCAAAATATCCCAAACATCCCACTTTCAAGGCCTGAGCCATATTTTGGAGCCAAATTCAAGCTCTCTGCACGTATTCGCAGTTTGAAATTCCTACTTTTTATAACCAACATATGCCAAGTTCTGTAAGCAGCGTTTGGTCATATTTGTCCCAAACCCCCCTGCAGTTTTCAAAATATTCCAAACTACCCAATTTCGAGGACTGAGCAATATTTTGGAGCCAAATTCTGGCTCTATGCACGTATTCGCAGTATGAAATTACGATTTTTTTATACTCAACATATGCCAAGTGTTGAAAGCGGCGTTTGGTTATATTTGTCCCAAACCTCCCAGCAGTTTTCAAAATATCCCAAACATCCCAATTTTGAGGCCTGCGCCATATTTTGGAGCCTAAGTCTGGCTCTATGCACGTATTCGCGGTTTGAAATTACGACATTTTATACCCAACATATGCCAAGTCTTGAAAGCGGCAGTGAGTCACATTTCGCACAAACTCCCCTGCAGTTTTCGAAATATCCCAAATATCCTAATTTCGAGGACTGAGCCATATTTTGGAGCCAAATGCTGGCTCTCTGCACGTATTCGCAGTTTGAAATTACGACTTTTTTATGCCTAACATATGCCAAGTACTGAACGCGGCATTTGGTCACATTTGTCCCAATCCCCCCACTGTAGTTTTCAAAATATCCCAAACATCCCTATTTCGAGGCCTGAGCCAAATTTTGGAGCCAAATTCTGACTCTATGCATGTATTCGTGGTTTGAAATGACATTTTATACCCAACATATGCCAAGCCCTGAAAGCGGCAGTGAGTCACATTTCGCACAAACTCCCCTGCAGTTTTCGAAATATCCCAAATATCCCAATTTCGAGGACTGAGCCATATTTTGGAGCCAAATTCTGGCTCTCTGCACGTATACGCAGTTTGAAACTACGACTTTTTTATACCCAACATATGCCAAGTACTGAAAGCGGCGTTTGGTTACATTTGTCCCAAACCTCCCTGCAGTTTTCAAAATATCCCAAACATCACAATATCGAGGCCTCAGCCATATTTTGGAGCCAAATTCTGGCTCTCTGCACGTATTCGCAGTTTGATATTAGGATTTTTATACCCAACATATGCCAAGTACTGAAAGCGGCAGTGAGTCACATTTTGCACAAACTCCCCTGCAATTTTCGAAATATCATAAATATCCCAATTTTGAGGCCTGAGCCATATTTTTGAGCCAAATTCTGGCTCTCTGCACGTATTCGCAGTTTGAAATTACGACTTTTTTATACCCAATTTATGCCAAGTACTGAAAGCGGCGTTTGGTAACCTTTGTCCCAAACCCTCCTGCAGTTTTCAAAATATCTCAAACATCGCAATTTCGAGGCCTGAGCCATATTTTGGAGCCAAATTCTGGCTCTATGCACGTATTCGAGGCTTGAAATTACGATATTTTATACCCAACATATGCCAAGTCCTGAAACCGGCAGTGAGTCACATTTCGCACAAACTCCCCTGCAGTTTTCGAAATATCCCAAATATCCAAATTTCGAGGCCTGAGCCATATTTTGGAGCCAAATTCTGGCTCTATGCACGTATTCGCAGATTGAAATTACGACTTTTTATACCCAACATATGCCAATTCCTGAAAGCGGCAGTAAGTCACATTTTGCACAAACTTCCTTCCAGTTTTCGAAATATCCCAAATATCCCAATTTCGAGGCCTGAGCAATATTTTCGAGCCAAATTCTGGCTCTCTGCACGTATTCGCAGTTTGAAATTACGACTTTTTATACCCAACATATGCCAAGTACTGAAAGCAGCAGTGAGTCACATTTTGCACAAACTCCCCTGCAGTTTTCAAAATATCCCAAACATCCCACTTTCGAGGCCTGAGCCATATTTTGGAGCCAAATTCAAGCTCTCTGCACGTATTCGCAGTTTGAAATTACAACTTTTTATACGCAACATATGCCAAGTTCTGAAAGCGGCGTTTCGTCTCTTTGGTCCCAAACCCCCCTGCAGTTTTCAAAATATCCCAAACATCCCAATTTCGAGGACAGAGCAATATTTTTCAGCCAAATTCTGGCTCTATGCACGTATTCGCAGTTTGAAATTACGACTTTTTATACCCAACATATGCCAAGTCCTGAAAGCGGCAGTGAGTCAAATTTTGTACAAACTCCCCTGCAGTTTTCGAAATATCCCAAATATCCCAATATCGAGGCCTGAGCCATATTATGGAGCCAAATTCTGGCTCTCTCCAAGTATTCGCAGTTTAATATTACGATTTTATACCCAACATATGCCAAGTACTGAAAGCGGCAGTGAGTCACATTTTGCACAAACTCCCCTGTAGTTTTCGAAATATCCCAAACATCCCAATTTCGAGGCCTGAGCCTTATTTTGGAGCCAAACTCTGGCTCTCTCCACGTATTCGCAGTTTGAAATTACGATATTTTATACCCAACATATGCCAAGTCCTGAAAGCGGCAGTGAGACACATTTCACACAAACTGAACTGCAGTTTTCAAAATATCCCAAATATCCCAATTTCGAGGCCTGAGCAATATTTGGGAGCCAAATTCTGGCTCTCTGCACGTATTCACAGTTTGAAATTACGACTTTTTTATGCCCAACATATGCCACGTACTGAAAGCGGTGTTTGGTCACATTTGTCCCAAACCCCCCCCCCCCCCTGCAGTTTTCAAAATATCCCAAACATCCCAATTTCGAGGCCTGAGCAATATTATGGAGCCAAATTCTGGCTCTATGCACGTATTCGCGGTTTGAAATTACGATATTTTATACATAACATATGCCAAGCCCTGAAAGCGGCAGTGAGTCACATTTCACACAAACTCCCCTGCAGTTTTCGAAATATCCCAAATATCCCAATTTTGAGGCCTGATCCATATTTTGGAGCAAAATTCTGGCTCTCTGCACGTATTCGCAGTTTGAAATTACGACTTTATATACCCAACATATGCCAAGTACTGAAAGTGGCGTTTGGTTACATTTGTCCCAAACCTCCCTGCAGTTTCAAAATATCCCAAACATCCCAATTTCGAGGCCTGAGCCATATTTTGGAGCCAAATTCAAGCACTCTGCACGTATTCGCAGTTTGAAATTAGGACTTTTTATACCCAACATATGTGGGAACCGACCTGTGAGATTTATATTTATTTAATTTATATGAATTTATATTTACGTTAATTTATATACTTCGATAGCAATTTGTATAATGTTAAGTGGACTGTATTTCTGCAATAATCTCATAATCTCACAAATCGATCCTCTACACATTAGGGGGGGTTTATTAGTTTATATATATGCAGCCAATCAAACTACAGTAATAGCTACATACATTGATGAGGTTCCTTATCTTATAGTACAGCAGGTTAGTCCACCAGGTATAACTAGGGTGTAGACACCAAATTATCCTCTTTGAGGTAGCTTCCATATCACCCAGTAACTGGTGCACAAAATCTTGCATCCTCGTCTTGACCTGTCAAAAGTGCGCTAGCTGTGAAGCCAGATACCTATATATGACAAGTATATCAGAGAAAACAGTACATGGAACATGAAGACCTGGCTTAATTACCTTTAGTTTGAGGCTTCCATGTGATCTAACCGGACCACCCTATATAATGACATTAATGGCCACTAATGATAAATAATGGGTTTCGGAAAGAACACTTAACTTGATTTGTTGACAGCGTGTTGACAGATGGTACACCTTTGGTATCCATAACACTACGTCCAAGTAAAATTAACAGGAGCCGAATTTGCTCCCGTGTGAGCCTCTGGTCTCGTATAACAAATGGCTGCCCTCCTTCCTCCCTCTGACGCCTGGCTTACATTGTCCAGATGTCCAAAGGTGATAGAAGGGTCACATTTACTCTACTTTAATATTGATAATTAAGTTAATTTATATAAGATGTTTTTATGATGGTAAAGTCCAAAGACTAATGTATTTAAGAACAATTCCCACCATAATAGGTGGTGATTTATAATAGTATGTGGTGATGATATCCCGTTTTCTTTAGATGGTAATTCCACTACAAGTTACGTTTTCTATGGGTAACTTGTTGGTAATACAGCTATTATCTGTATGATTATTAAATGGTGTCGGATTTTCCGACAACATATGCAAAGTTCTGAAAGCGGCTTCTGGTCAAATTTGTCCCAAACCCCCCTGCAGTTTTCAAAATATCCCAAATATCCCAATTTCGAGACCTGAGCCATATTTTGGGCCAAACTCTGGCTCTCTGCACGTATTCGCAGTTTGAAATTACGAATTTTTTATATCTAATATATGCCAAGTACTGAAAGCGGCGTTTGGTAACATTTGTCCCAAACCCCCCTGCAGTTTTCAAAATATCCCAAACATCCCAATTTCGAGGCCTGAGCCATATTTTGGAGCCAAATTCTGGCTCTATGCACGTATTCGCGGTTTGAAATTACGACATTTTATACCCAACATATGCCAAGTCTTGAAAGCGGCAGAGAGTCACATTTCGCACAAACTCCCCTGCAGTTTTCGAAATATCCCAAATATCCCAATTTCGAGGAATGAGCCATATTTTGGAGCCAAATGCTGGCTCTCTGCACGTATTCGCTGTTTGAAATTACGACTTTTTTATGCCCAACATATGCCAAGTACTAAACGCGGCGTTTGGTCACATTTGTCCCAACCCCCCCCCCCCCCTGTGGTTTTCAAAATATCCCAAACATCCCTATTTCGAGGCCTGAGCCAAATTTTGGAGCCAAATTCTGGCTCTATGCACGTATTCATGGTTTGAAATTACGACATTTTATACCCAACATATGCCAAGCCCTGAAAGCGGCAGTGAGTCACATTTCGCACAAACTCCACTGCATTTTTCGAAATATACTAAATATCCCTATTTTGAGGCCTGAGCCATATTTTGGAGCCAAATTCTGGCTCTCTGCACGTATCCACAGTTTGAAATTACGAATTTTTTATACCCAACATATGCCAAGTACTGAAAGTGGCGTTTGGTCACATTTGTCCCAAACCTCCCTGCAGTTTTCAAAATATCCCAAACATCCCAATTTCGAGGCATGAGCCATATTTTGGAGCCAAATTCTGGCTCTATGCACGTATTCGCAGTTTGATATTACGATTTTTATACCCAACATATGCCAAGTACTGAAAGCGGCGTTTCGTCACTTTTGTCCCAAACCTCCCTGCAGTTTTCAGAATATCCCAAACATCCCAATTTCAAGGCCTGAGCCATATTTTGGAGTCAAATTCTGGCTCTATGCACGTATTCGCAGATTAAAATTACGACTTTTTATACCCAAAATATGCCAAGTCCTGAAAGCGGCAGTGAGTCACATCTCCCACAAACTCCCCTGCAGTTTTCGAAATATCCCAAATATCCCAATTTCGAGGCCTGAACCATAATTTGGAGCCAAATTCTGGGTCTCTGCACGTATTAGCAGTTTTTAATTGCAAATTTTATACTCAACATATGCCAAGTACTGAAAGCGGCATTTGGTCACATTTGTCCCAAACCTCCCTGCAGTTTTCAAAATATCCCAAACATGCTAATTTCGAGGCCTGAGAAATATTTTGAAGCCAAATTCTGGCTCTCTGCACGTATTCGCAGTTTGAAATTACGACTTTTTATACCCAACATATTCCAGGTACTGAAAGCAGCAGTGAGTCACATTTTGCACAAACTCCCCTGCAGTTTTCAAAATATCCCCAATATCCCAATTTCGAGGCCTGAGTCTTATTTTGGAACCAAATTTTCGCTCTCTGCAAGAATTCGAAGTTTGATATTACGATTTTTATACCCAACATATGCCAAGTACTGAAAGCGGCAGTGAGTCACATTTAGCACAAACTATCCTGCAGTTTTCAAAATATCCCAAACATCCCAACTTCGAGGCCTAAACCATATTTTGGAGCCAAATTCTGGCTCTCTGCACGTATTCGCAGTTTGAAATTACGACTTTTTTTATGCCCAACATATGCCAAGTACTGAACGCGGCGTTTGGTCACATTTGTCCCAAACCCCCCGAGCAGTTTTCAAAATATCCCAAACATCCCAATTTCGAGGCCTGAGCCATATTTTGGAGCCAAATTCTGGCTCTATGCACGTATTCGCAGATTGATATTACGAATTTTTATACCCAAAATATGCCAAGTCCTGAAAGCGGCAGTGAGTCACATTTTGCACAAACTCCCCTGCAGTTTTCAAAATATTCCAAATATCCCAATTTCGAGGCCTGAGCCATATTTTCGAGCCAAATTCTGGCTTTCTGCACGTACTCGCAGTTTGAAATTACGACTTTTTTATACCCAACATATGCCAAGTACTGAAAGTGGCAGTGACTCACATTTTGCTAAACTCCCCTGCATTTTTCAAAATATCCTAAACATCTCAATTTCGAACCCTGAGCCATATTTTGGAGCCAAATTCTGGCTCTCAGCTCGTATTCGCAGTTTGAAATTATGACTTTTTATACCCAACAAATGCCAAGTACTGAAAGCGGTGTTTGGACACATTTGTCCTAAACCTCCCTGCAACTTTCAAAATATCCTAAACATGCTAATTTCGAGGCCTGACCCATAGTTTGGAGCAAAATTCTGGCTCTCTGCACGTATTCGCAGTTTGAAATTACGACTTTATATACCCAACATATGGCAAGTCCTGAAAGCGGCAGTGAGTCACATTTTGCACAAACTCCCCTGCAGTTTTCGAAATATCCCAAATATTCCAATTTCGAGGCCTTAGCCATGTTTTGGAGCCTAATTCTGGCTCTCTGCACATATTCGCAGTTTGAAATTGCGACTTGTTTATGCCCAATATATGCCAAGTACTAAAAGCGGCGTTTGGTCACATCTGTCCCAATCCCCCCTGCAGTTTTCAAAATATCCCAAACATCTCAATTTCAAGGCCTGAGCCATATTTTCGAGCAAAATGCTGGCTCTCTGCACGTATTCGCAGATTGAATTTATGACTTTTTATACCCAACATATGCCAAGTCCTTAAAGTGGGAGTGAGTCACATTTTGCACAAACTCCCCTGCAGTTTTCGAAATATCCCAAATATCCCAATTTCGAGGCCTGAGCCATATTTTGGAGCCTAATTCTGGCTCTCTGCACATATTCGCAGTTTGAAATTACGAATTTTTATACCCAACATATGCCAAGTACTGAAAGAGGCAGTGAGTCACATTTTGCAGAAACTCCCCTTGCAGTTTTCAAAATATCCCAAACATCCCAATTTCGAGGCCTGAGCCATATTTTGGAGTCAAATTCTGGCTCTCTGCACGTATTCGCAGTTTGAAATTTCTACTTTTTATACCCAACATAAGCCAAGTACTGAAAGAGGCAGTGAGTCACATTTTGCAGAAACTCCCCTGCAGTTTTCAAAATATCCCAAATATTCCTATTTCGAGGCCTGAGCTATATTTTGGAGCCAAACTCTGGCTCTCAGCACGTATTCGAAGTTTGAAATTACGAATTTTTATACACAACATATGCCAAGTACTGAAAGCGGCGTTTGGTCATATTTGTCCCAAACCCCCCCCGCAGTTTTCAAAATATCCCAAACATCCTAATTTCGAGGCCTGAGCAATATTTTGGAGCAAAATTCTGGCTCTCAGCACGTATTCGCAGTTTGAAATTACGAATTTTTATACACAACATATGCCAAGTACTGAAAGCGGCGTTTGGTCACATTTGTCCCAATCCCCCCCTGCAGTTTTCAAAATATCCCAAACATCCCAATTTCGAGGCCTCAGCAATATTTTGGAGCCAAATTCTGGCTCTATGCACGTATTCGCGGTTTGAAATTACGACATTTTATACCCAACATATGCCGAGTCCTGAAAGCAGCAGTGAGTCACATTTCGAACAAACTCCCCTGCAGTTTTCGAAATATCCTAAATATCCCAATTTCGAGGCCTGAGCCATATTTTGGAGCCAAATTCTGGCTCTCTGGACATACTCGCAGTTTAAAATTACGAATTTTTATACCCACCATATGCCAATGCGTTTGGTCACATTTGTCTCAATGCCCCCTGCAATTTTCAAAATATCCCAAACATCCCAATTTCGAGGCCTGAGCCATATTTTGGAGCCAAATTCTGGCTCTCTGCACGTATTCGCAGTTTGAAATTACGACTTTTTTATACCTTACATATGCCAAGTACTGAAAGCGGCGTTTGGTCACATTTGTCCCAAACCCCCCGAGCAGTTTTCAAAATATCCCAAACATCCCAATTTCGAGGCCTGAGCCATATTTTGGAGCCAAATTCTGGCTCTATGCACGTATTCGCAGATTGATATTACGAATTTTTATACCCAACATATGCCAAGTCCTGAAAGCGGCAGTGAGTCACATTTTGCACAAACTCCCCTGCAGTTTTCGAAATATCCAAAATATCCCAATTTCGAGGCCTGAGCCATATTTTGGAGCCAAATTCTGGCTCTCTGCATGTAATCGCATTTTGAAATTAGGACTTTTTTAAACCCAACATATGCCAATGCGTTTGGTCACATTTGTCTCAATCCCCCCTGCAGTTTTCAAAATATCCCAAACATCCCAATTTCGAGGCCTGAGCCATATTTTGGAGCCAAATTCTGGCTCTCTCCACGTATTCGCAGTTTGAAATTAGGACTTTTTTAAACCCAACATATGCCAATGCGTTTGGTCACATTTGTCTCAATCCTCCCTGCAGTTTTCTAAATATCTCAAACATCCCAATATCGAGGCCTGAGTCATATTTTGGAGCACACATCTGGCTCTCTGCACGTATTCGCAGTTTGAAATTACGACTTTTTATACCCAACATATGCCAAGTACTAAAAGTGGCAGTGAGTCACATTTTGCGCAAACTCCCCTGCAGTTTTCAAAATATCCCAAACATCCCAATTTCGAGGCCTGAGCCATATTTTGTAGCCAAATTTTGGCTCTCTGCACGTATTCGCAGTTTGCAATTACGACTTTTTATACCCAACATATGCCAAGTACTAAAAGCGGCGTTTGGTCACATCTGTCCCAATCCCCCCTGCAGATTTCAAAATATCCCAAACATCTCAATTTCAAGGCCTGAGCCATATTTTGGAGCCAAATTCTGGCTCTCTGCACGTATTCGCAGTTTGAAATTACGACTTTTTATACCCAACTTATGCCAAGTACTGTAAGCGGCGTTTGGTCACATTTGTCCCAAAGCTCCCTGCAGTTTTCAAAATATCCCAAACATGCTAATTTTAAGGCCTGAGCCATATTTTGGAGCCAAATGCTGGCTCTCTGCACGTATTCACAGTTTGAAATTACGGTTTTATATACCCAACATATGCAAAGTACTGAAAGCGACGTTTGGTCATATATGTCCCAAACCTCCCTGCAGTTTTCAAAATATCCCGAACATCCCAATTTCGATGCCTGAGCCATATTTTGGAGCCAAATTCTGGCTCTATGCACGTATTCGCATTTTGAAATTACGATTTTTTTATACCCAACATATGCCAATGCGTTTGGTCACATTTGTTTAAATCCCCCCTGCAGTTTTCAAAATATCCCAAACATCCCAATTTCGAGGCCTGAGCCATTCTTTGGAGCCAAATTCAGGCTCTCTGCACGTATTCGCAGTTTGAAATTACGACTTTTTATACCCAACATATGCCAAGTACTGAAAGCGGCATTTGGTCACATTTGTCCCAAACTTCCCTGCAGTTTTCAAAATATCCCAAAAATCCCAATATCAAGGACTGAGCCATATTTTGGAGCCAAATTCTGGCTCTATGCACGTATTCGCAGTTTGAAATTAAGACTTTTTATACCCAACATATACCAAGTCCTGAAAGCGGCATTTGGTCACATTTGTCCCAAACATCCCTGCTGTTTTCGAAATATCCCAAATATCCCAATTTCGAGGCCTGAGCCATATTTTGGAGCCAAATTCTGGCTTTCTGCACGTATTCGCAGTTTGAAATTGCGACTTTTTTATACCCAACATATGGCAAGTACTGAAAGCGGCGTTTGGTAACATTTGGAGCAATCCCCCCTGCAGTTTTCAAAATATCCCAAACATCCCAATTTTAAGGCCTGATTCACATTTTGGAGCCAAATTCTGGCTCTCTGCACGTATTCGCAGTTTGAAATTACGATTTTTTATACCCAATATATGCCAAGTAATGAAAGCGGTAGTGAGTCACATTTTGCACAAACCCCCCTGCAGTTTTCAAAATATCCCAAATATCCCAATTTCGAGGCCTGAGCCATATTTTGGAGCAAAATTCTGGCTCTCTGCACGTGTTCGCGGTTTGAAATTTCGATTTTCATACCCAACATATGCCAAGTACTGAAAGTGGTAGTTAGTCACATTTTGCACAAACTCCCCTGCAGTTTTCAAAATATCCCAAACATCCAAATTTCGAGGCCTGAGCCATATTTTGTAGCCAAATTCTGGCTCTCTGCACGTATTCGCAGTTTGAAATTATGACTTTTTATACCCAACTTATGCCAAGTTCTGAAAGCAGCGTTTGGTCATATTTGTCCCAAACCCCCCTGCAGTTTTCAAAATATCCCAAATATCCCAATTTCGAGGCCCGAGCCATATTTTGGAGCCAAATTCTGGCTTTCTGCACGTACTCGCAGTTTGAAATTACGACTTTTTTATACCCAACATATGCCAAGTACTGAAAGTGGCAGTGACTCTCATTTTGCTAAACTCCCCTGCATTTTTCAAAATATCCTAAACATCTCAATTTCGAGCCCTGAGCCATATTTTGGAGACAAATTCTGGCTCTCAGCACGTATTCGCAGTTTGAAATTATGACTTTTTATACCCAACAAATGCCAAGTACTGAAAGCGGTGTTTGGTCACATTTGTCCGAAACCTCCCTGCAGTTTTCAAAATAATACAAACATCCCAATTTCGAGGCCTGAGCCAGAATTTTGGAGCCAAATTCTGGCTCTATGCACGAATTCGAAGATTGAAATTACGACTTTTTATACCCAACATATGCCAAGTCCTGAAAGCGGCAGAGAGTCACATTTTGCACAAACTCCCCTGCAGTTTTCGAAATATCCCAAATATCCCAATTTCGAGGCCTGAGCCATATTTTGGAGCAAAATGCTGGCTCTCTGCACGTATTCACAGTTTGAAATTGCGACTTGTTTATGCCCAACATATGCCAAGTACTAAAAGCGGCGTTTGGTCACATCTGTCCCAATCCCCCCTGCAGTTTTCAAAATATCCCAAATATCCCAATTTCGAGGCCTGAGCCATATTTTGGAGCCAACTTCTGGCTCTCTGCACGTATTCGCAGTATGAAATTACGACTTTTTATACCCAACATATGCCAAGTACTGAAAGCGGCGTTTGGTAACATTTGTCCCAAACCTCCCTGCAGTTTTCAAAATATCCCAAACATCACATATCAAGGCCTGAGCCATATTTTGGAGCCAAATTCTGGCTCTCTGCACGTATTCGCAGTTTAATATTACGATTTTTATACCCAACATATGCCAAGTACTGAAAGGGGCAGTGAGTCACATTTTGCACAAACTCCCCTGCAGTTTTCGAAATATCCCAAATATCCCAATTTCGAGGTGTGAGCCATATTTTTGAGCCAAACTCTGGCTCTCTGCACGTATTCGCAGTTTGAAATTACGACTTTTTTATACCCAACGTATGCCAAGTACTGAAAGCGGCGTTTGATCACATTTGTCCCAAACCCCCCTGCAGTTTTCAAAATATCCCAAACATCCCAATTTTGAGGCCTGAGCCATATTTTGGAGCCAAATTCTGGCTCTCTGCACGTATTCGCAGTATGAAATTACGACTTTTTATACCCAACATATGCCAAATACTGAAAGCGGCAGTGAGTCACATTTTGCTCAAACTCCCCTGCAGTTTTCAAAATATCCCAAACATCCCACTTTCAAGGCCTGAGCAATATTTTGGAGCCAAATTCTGGCTCTATGCACGTATTCGCAGTATGAAATTACGAATTTTTTATACCCAACATATGCCAAGTGTTGAAAGCGGCGATTGGTTATATTTGTCCCAAACCTCCCAGCAGTTTTCAAAATATCCCAAACATCCCAATTTTGAGGCCTGAGCCATATTTTGGAGCCTAATTCTGGCTCTATGCACGTATTCGCAGTTTGAAATTACGACATTTTATACCCAACATATGCCAAGTCTTGAAAGCGGCAGTGAGTCACATTTCGCACAAACTCCCCTGCAGTTTTCGAAATATCCCAAATATCCTAATTTCGAGGACTGAGCCATATTTTGGAGCCAAATGCTGGCTCTCTGCACGTATTCGCAGTTTGAAATTACGACTTTTTTATGCCCAACATATGCCAAGTACTGAACGCGGCATTTGGTCACATTTGTCCCAATCCCCGCACTGTAGTTTTCAAAATGTCCCAAACATCCCTATTTCGAGGCCTGAGCCAAATTTTGGAGCCAAATTCTGGCTCTATGCATGTATTCGTGGTTTGAAATGACGACATTTTATACCCAACATATGCCAAGCCCTGAAAGCGGCAGTGAGTCACATTTCGCACAAACTCCCCTGCAGTTTTCGAAATATCCCAAATATCCCAATTTCGAGGACTGAGCCATATTTTGGAGCCATATTCTGGCTCTCTGCACGTATTCGCAGTTTGAAATTACGACTTTTTTATACCCAACGTATGCCAAGTACTGAAAGCAGCGTTTGGTCACATTTGTCCCAAACCCCCCCTGCAGTTTTCAAAATATCCCAAACATCCCACTTTCAAGGCCTGAGCCATATTTTAAAAGCCAAATTGAAGCTCTCTGCACGTTTTCGCAGTTTGAAATTACGACTTTTTATACCCAACATATGCCAAGTTCTGAAAGCGGCGTTTGGTCATATTTGTCCCAAACCCTCCTTCAGTTTTCAAAATATCCCAAACATCCCAATTTCGAGGCCTTAGCCATATTTTAGAGCCAAATTCTGGCTCTATGCACGTATTCGCGGTTTGAAATTACGACATTTTATACCCAACATATGCCAAGTCTTGAAAGCGGCAGTGAGTCACATTTCGCACAAACACCCCTGGAGTTTTCGAAATATCCCAAATATCCCAATTTCGAGGCCTGAGCCATATTTTGGAGCCATATTCTGGCTCTCTGCACGTATTCGCAGTTTGAAATTACGACTTTTTTATACCCAACATATGCCAAGTCTTGAAAGCGGCAGTGAGTCACATTTCGCACAAACTCCCCTGCAGTTTTCAAAATATCCCAAACATCCCAATTTCGAGGCCTGAGCCATATTTTGGAGCCAAATTCTGGCTCTCTGCACGTATTCGCAGTTTGAAATTACGAATTTTTTATACCCAACATATGCCAAGTACTGAAAGCAGCGTTTGGTCACATTTGTCCCAAACCCCCCCTGCAGTTTTCAAAATATCCCAAACATCCCAATTTCGAGGCCTTAGCCATATTTTGGAGCCAAATTCTGGCTCTCTGCACGTATTCGCAGTTTGATATTAGGATTTTTATACCCAACATATGCCAAGTACTGAAAGCGGCAGTGAGTCACATTTTGCACAAACTCCCCTGCAATTTTCGAAATATCATAAATATCCCAATTTTGAGGCCTGAGCCATATTTTTGAGCCAAATTCTGGCTCTCTGCACGTATTCGCAGTTTGAAATTACGACTTTTTTATACCCAATTTATGCCAAGTACTGAAAGCGGCGTTTGGTAACCTTTGTCCCAAACCCTCCTGCAGTTTTCAAAATATCTCAAACATCGCAATTTCGAGGCCTGAGCCATATTTTGGAGCCAAATTCTGGCTCTATACACGTATTCGCAGATTGAAATTACGACTTTTTATACCCAACATATGCCAATTCCTGAAAGCGGCAGTAAGTCACATTTTGCACAAACTTCCTTCCAGTTTTCGAAATATCCCAAATATCCCAATTTCGAGGCCTGAGCCATATTTTGGAGCCAAATTCTGGCTCTCTGCACGTATTCGCAGTTTGAAATTACGACTTTTTATACCCCACATATGCCAAGAACTGAAAGCGGCAGTGAGTCACATTTTGCTCAAACTCCCCTGCAGTTATCAAAATATCCCAAACATCCCAATTTCGAGGACTGAGCAATATTTTGGAGCAAAATTCTGGCTCTATGCACGTATTCGCAGTATGAAATTACGAATTTTTTATACCCAACGTATGACAAGTGTTGAAAGCGGCGTTTGGTTATATTTGTCCCAAACCTCCCAGCAGTTTTCAAAATATCCCAAACAACCCAATTTCGAGGCCTGAGCCATATTTTGGAGCCATATTCTGGCTCTCTGCACGTATTCGCAGTTTGAAATTACGACTTTTTTATACCCAACATATGCCAAGTCCTGAAAGCGGCGGCGAATCAAATTTTGCACAAACTCCCCTACAGTTTTCGAAATATCCCAAATATCCCAATTTCGAGGCCTGAGCCATATTTTGGAGCCAACTTCTGGCTCTCTGCACGTATTCGCAGTATGAAATTACGAATTTTTTATACCCAACATATGCCAAGTACTGAAAGCGCCGTTTGGTTACATTTGTCCCAAACCTCCCTGCAGTTTTCAAAATATCCCAAACATCACAATATCGAGGCCTGAGCCATATTTTGGAGCCAAATTCTGGCTCTCTGCACGTATTCGCAGTTTGATATTACGATTTTTATACCCAACATATGCCAAGTACTGAAAGGGGCAGTGAGTCACATTTTGCACAAACTCCCCTGCAGTTTTCGAAATATTCCAAACATCCCAATTTCGAGGTGTGAGCCATATTTTGGAGCCAAACTCTGGCTCTCTGCACGTATTCGCAGTTTGAAATTACGACTTTTTTATACCCAACGTATGCCAAGTACTGAAAGCAGCGTTTGGTCACATTTGTCCCAAACCCCCCCTGCAGTTTTCAAAATATCCCAAACATCCCACTTTCAAGGCCTGAGCCATATTTTAAAAGCTAAATTCAAGCTCTCTGCACGTTTTCGCAGTTTGAAATTACGACTTTTTATACCCAACATATGCCAAGTTCTGAAAGCAGCGTTTGGTCATATTTGTCCCAAACCCTCCTTCAGTTTTCAAAATATCCCAAACATCCCAATTTCGAGGACTGAGCAATATTTTGGAGCCAAATTCTGGCTATATGCACGTATTCGCGGTTTGAAATTACGACATTTTATACCCAACATATGCTAAGTCCTGAAAGCAGCAGTGAGTCAAATTTTGCACAAACTCCCCTACAGTTTTCGAAATATCCCAAATATCCCAATTTCGAGGCCTGAGCCATATTTTGGAGCCAACTTCTGGCTCTCTGCACATATTCACAGTATGAAATTACGAATTTTTTATACCCAACATATGCCAAGTACTGAAAGCGGTGTTTGGTCACATTTGTCCCAAACCCCCCCCCCCCTGCAGTTTTCAAAATATCCCAAACATCCCAATTTCGAGGCCTTAGCCATATTTTAGAGCCAAATTCTGGCTCTATGCACGTATTCGCGGTTTGAAATTACGACATTTTATACCCAACATATGCCAAGTCTTGAAAGCGGCAGTGAGTCACATTTCGCACAAACTCCCCTGCAGTTTTCAAAATATCCTAAACATCCCAATTTCGAGGCCTGAGCCATATTTTGGAGCCAAATTCTGGCTCTCTGCACGTATTCGCAGTTTGAAATTACGACTTTTTTATACCCAACATATGCCAAGTACTGAAAGCAGCGTTTGGTCACATTTGTCCCAAACCCCCCCTGCAGTTTTCAAAATATCCCAAACATCCCAATTTCGAGGCCTTAGCCATATTTTGGAGCCAAATTCTGGCTCTCTGCACGTATTCGCAGTTTGAAATTACGACTTTTTATACCCAACATATGCCAAGTACTGAAAGCGGCAGTGAGTCACATTTTGCTCAAACTCCCCTGCAGTTTTCAAAATATCCCAAACATCCCACTTTCATGGCCTGAGCCATATTTTGGAGCCAAATTCAAGCTCTCTGCAAGTATTCGCAGTTTGAAATTATGACTTTTTATACCCAACATATGCCAAGTTCTGTAAGCAGCGTTTGGTCATATTTGTCCCAATCCCCCCTGCAGTTTTCAAAATATCCCAAACTACCCAATTTCGAGGACTGAGCAATATTTTGGTGCCAAATTCTGGCTCTATGCACGTATTCGCAGTTTGAAATTACGACTTTTTATACCCAACATATGCCAAGTGTTGAAAGTGGCGTTTGGTTATAGTTGTCCCAAACCTCCCTGCAGTTTTCAAAATATCCCAAACATCACAATATCGAGGCCTGAGCCATATTTTGGAGCCAAGTTCTGGCTCTCTGCACGTATTCGCAGTTTGATATTACGATTTTTATACCCAACATATGCCAAGTACTGAAAGCGCCAGTGAGTCACATTTTGCACAAATTCCCCTGCAGTTTTCGAAATACCCCAAAAATCCCAATTTCGAGGCGAGAGCCATATTTTGGAGCCAAACTCAGGCTCTCTGCACGTATTCACAGTTTGAAATTACGACTTTTTTATACCCAACATATGTCAAGTACTGAAAGCGGCAGTGAGTCACATTTCGCACAAACTCCCCTGCAGTTTTCGAAATATCCCAAATATCCCAATTTCGAGGCTTGAGCCATATTTTGGAGCCAAATTCTGGCTCATTGCACGTATTCGCAGTTTGAAATTACGACCATTTTTATGCCCAACATATGCCAAGTACTGAATGCGGCGTTTGGTCACATTTTTCCCAAACCGTCCGTGCAGTTTTCAAAATATCCCAAACATCCCAATTTCAAGGACTGAGCAATATTTTGGAGCCAAACTCAGGCTCTCTGCACGTATTCACAGTTTGAAATTACGACTTTTTTATACCCAACATATGTCAAGTACTGAAAGCGGCAGTGAGTCAAATTTTGCACAAACTCCCCTACAGTTTTCGAAATATCCCAAATATCCCAATTTCGAGGCCTGAGCCATATTTTGGAGCCAACTTCTGGCTCTCTGCACGTATTCGCAGTATGAAATTACGAATTTTTTATACCCAACATATGCCAAGCTCTGAAAGCGGCGTTTGGTAACATTTGTCCCAAACCTCCCTGCAGTTTTCAAAATATCCCAAACATCACATATTGAGGCCTGAGCCATATTTTGGAGCCAAATTCTGGCTCTCTGCATGTATTCGCAGTTTAATATTACGATTTTTATACCCAACATATGCCAAGTACTGAAAGAGGCAGTGAGTCACATTTTGCACAAACTCCCCTGCAGTTTTCGAAATATCCCAAACATCCCAATTTCGAGGTGTGAGCCATATTTTTGAGCCAAACTCTGGCTCTCTGCACGTATTCGCAGTTTGAAATTACGACTTTTTTATACCCAACGTATGCCAAGTACTGAATGCGGCGTTTGGTCACATTTGTCCCAAACCCCCCTGCAATTTTCAAAATATCCCAAACATCCCAATTTCGAGGCCTGAGCCATATTTTGGAGCCAAATTCTGGCTCCATGCACGTATTCGCAGTTTGAAATTACGATTTTTTATACCCAATATATGCCAAGTAATGAAAGCAGTAGTGAGTCACATTTCCCACAAACTCCCCTGCAGTTTTCGAAATATCCCAAACATCCCAATTTTGAGGCCTGAGCCATATTTTGGAGCCAAATTCTGGCTCTCTGCACGTATTCGCAGTTTGATATTACGATTTTTATACCCAACATAT
Organism: Procambarus clarkii; assembly: GCF_040958095.1. Classification (NCBI taxonomy): domain Eukaryota; kingdom Metazoa; phylum Arthropoda; class Malacostraca; order Decapoda; family Cambaridae; genus Procambarus; species Procambarus clarkii. The sequence goes on from NW_027189464.1 coordinate 139,902, forward strand.
GCCAAGTACTGAAAGCGCCAGTGAGTCACATTTTGCACAAATTCCCCTGCAGTTTTCGAAATATCCCAAATATCCCAATTTCGAGGCCTGAGCCATATTTTGGAGCCAAACTCAGGCTCTCTGCACGTATTCACAGTTTGAAATTACGACTTTTTTATTCCCAACATATGTCAAGTACTGAAAGCGGCAGTGAGTCACATTTCGCACAAACTCCCCTGCAGTTTTCGAAATATCCCAAATATCCCAATTTCGAGGCTTGAGCAATATTTTGGAGCCAAATTCTGGCTCATTGTACGTATTCGCAGTTTGAAATTACGACCTTTTTTATGCCCAACATATGCCAAGTACTGAATGCGGCGTTTGGTCACATTTTTCCCAAACCGTCCGTGCAGTTTTCAAAATATCCCAAACATCCCAATTTCAAGGACTGAGCAATATTTTGGAGCCAAATTCTGGCTCTATGCACGTATTCGCAGTTTGAAATTACGAATTTTTATACCCAACATATGCCAAGAACTGAAAGCGGCGTTTGATCACATTTGTCCCAAACCCCCCTGCAGTTTTCAAAATATCCCAAACATCCCAATTTTGAGGCCTGAGCCATATTTTGGAGCCAAATTCTGGCTCTCTGCACGTATTCGCAGTATGAAATTACGACTTTTTATACCCAACATATGCCAAATACTGAAAGCGGCAGTGAGTCACATTTTGCTCAAACTCCCCTGCAGTTTTCAAAATATCCCAAACATCCCACTTTCAAGGCCTGAGCAATATTTTGGAGCCAAATTCTGGCTCTATGCACGTATTCGCAGTATGAAATTACGAATTTTTTATACCCAACATATGCCAAGTGTTGAAAGCGGCGTTTGGTTATATTTGTCCCAAACCTCCCAGCAGTTTTCAAAATATCCCAAACATCCCAATTTTGAGGCCTGAGCCATATTTTGGAGCCTAATTCTGGCTCTATGCACGTATTCGCGGTTTGAAATTACGACATTTTATACCCAACATATGCCAAGTCTTGAAAGCGGCAGTGAGTCACATTTCGCACAAACTCCCCTGCAGTTTTCGAAATATCCCAAATATCCTAATTTCGAGGACTGAGCCATATTTTGGAGCCAAATGCTGGCTCTCTGCACGTATTCGCAGTTTGAAATTACGAATTTTTTATGCCCAACATATGCCAAGTACTGAACGCAGCATTTGGTCACATTTGTCCCAATCCCCCCACTGTAGTTTTCAAAATATCCCAAACATCCCTATTTCGAGGCCTGAGCCAAATTTTGGAGCCAAATTCTGGCTCTATGCATGTATTCGTGGTTTGAAATGACGACATTTTATACCCAACATATGCCAAGCCCTGAAAGCGGCAGTGAGTCACATTTCGCACAAACTCCCCTGCAGTTTTCGAAATATCCCAAATATCCCAATTTCGAGGACTTAGCCATATTTTGGAGCCAGATTCTGGCTCTCTGCACGTATACGCAGTTTGAAACTACGACTTTTTTATACCCAACATATGCCAAGTACTGAAAGCGGCGTTTGGTTACATTTCTCCCAAACCTCCCTGCAGTTTTCAAAATATCCCAAACATCACAATATCGAGGCCTCAGCCATATTTTGGAGCCAAATTCTGGCTCTCTGCACGTATTCGCAGTTTGATATTAGGATTTTTATACCCAACATATGCCAAGTACTGAAAGCGGCAGTGAGTCATATTTTGCACAAACTCCCCTGCAAGTTTCGAAATATCATAAATATCCCAATTTTGAGGCCTGAGCCATATTTTTGAGCCAAATTCTGGCTCTCTGCACGTATTCGCAGTTTGAAATTACGAATTTTTTATACCCAATTTATGCCAAGTACTGAAAGCGGCGTTTGGTAACCTTTGTCCCAAACCCTCCTGCAGTTTTCAAAATATCTCAAACATCGCAATTTCGAGGCCTGAGCCATATTTTGGAGCCAAATTCTGGCTCTATGCACGTATTCGAGGCTTGAAATTACGATATTTTATACCCAACATATGCCAAGTCCTGAAACCGGCAGTGAGTCACATTTCGCACAAACTCCCCTGCAGTTTTCGAAATATCCCAAATATCCAAATTTCGAGGCCTGAGCCATATTTTGGAGCCAAATTCTGGCTCTATGCACGTATTCGCAGATTGAAATTACGACTTTTTATACCCAACATATGCCAATTCCTGAAAGCGGCAGTAAGTCACATTTTGCACAAACTCCCCTGCAGTTTTCAAAATATCCCAAACATCCCACTTTCGAGGCCTGAGCCATATTTTGGAGCCAAATTCAAGCTCTCTGCACGTATTCGCAGTTTGAAATTACAACTTTTTATACACAACATATGCCAAGTTCTGAAAGCGGCGTTTCGTCTCTTTGGTCCCAAACCCCCCTGCAGTTTTCAAAATATCCCAAACATCCCAATTTCGAGGACAGAGCAATATTTTTCAGCCAAATTCTGGCTCTATGCACGTATTCGCAGTTTGAAATTACGACTTTTTATACCCAACATATGCCAAGTCCTGAAAGCGGCAGTGAGTCAAATTTTGTACAAACTCCCCTGCAGTTTTCGAAATATCCCAAATATCCCAATATCGAGGCCTGAGCCATATTATGGAGCCAAATTCTGGCTCTCTCCAAGTATTCGCAGTTTAATATTACGATTTTATACCCAACATATGCCAAGTACTGAAAGCGGCAGTGAGTCACATTTTGCACAAACTCCCCTGTAGTTTTCGAAATATCCCAAACATCCCAATTTCGAGGCCTGAGCCTTATTTTGGAGCCAAACTCTGGCTCTCTCCACGTATTCGCAGTTTGAAATTACGAATTTTTTATACCCAATATATGCCAAGTACTGAAAGCGGCGTTTGGTAACATTTGTCCCAAACCCCCCCCTGCAGTTTTCAAAATATCACAAACTTCCCAATTTCGACGCCTGAGCAATATTTTGGAGCCAAATTCTGGCTCTATGCAAGTATTCGCGGTTTGAAATTACGATATTTTATACCCAACATATGCCAAGTCCTGAAAGCGGCAGTGAGACACATTTCACACAAACTGCACTGCAGTTTTCAAAATATCCCAAATATCCCAATATCGAGGCCTGAGCAATATTTGGGAGCCAAATTCTGGCTCTCTGCACGTATTCACAGTTTGAAATTACGACTTTTTTATGCCCAACATATGCCACGTACTGAAAGCGGTGTTTGGTCACATTTGTCCCAACCCCCCCCCCCCCCTGCAGTTTTCAAAATATCCCAAATATCCCAATTTCGAGTCCTGAGCAATATTTGGGAGCCAAATTCTGGCTCTTTGCACGTATTCGCAGATTGAAATTACGACTTTATATACCCAACATATGCCAAGTACTGTAAGAGACGTTTGGTCATATTTGTCCCAAACCTCACTGCAGTTTTCAAAATATCCCAAACATCCCAATTTCGACGCCTGAGCCATATTTTGGAGCCAAATTCTGGCTCTCTGCACGTATTCGCAGTTTGAAATTACGACTATTTATTCAAACATATGCCAAGTCCTGAAAGCGGCAGTGAGTCACATTTTGCACAAACTCCCTTGCAGTTTTCGAAATATCCCAAATATCTCAATTTCGACACCTGAGCCATATTTTGGAGCCAAATTCAAGCACTCTGCACGTATTCGCAGTTTGAAATTAGGACTTTTTATACCCAACATATGCAAAGTTCTGAAAGCGGCTTTTGGTCAAATTTGTCCCAAACCCCCCTGCAGTTTTCAAAATATCCCAAATATCCCAATTTCGAGACCTGAGCCATATTTTGGGCCAAACTCTGGCTCTCTGCACGTATTCGCAGTTTGAAATTACGAATTTTTTATACCCAATATATGCCAAGTACTGAAAGCGGCGTTTGGTAACATTTGTCCCAAACCCCCCTGCAGTTTTCAAAATATCCCAAACATCCCAATTTCGAGGCCTGAGCCATATTTTGGAGCCAAATTCTGGCTCTATGCACGTATTCACGGTTTGAAATTACGACATTTTATACCCAACATATGCCAAGTCTTGAAAGCGGCAGAGAGTCACATTTCGCACAAACTCCCCTGCAGTTTTCGAAATATCCCAAATACCCCAATTTCGAGGACTGAGCCATATTTTGGAGCCAAATGCTGGCTCTCTGCACGTATTCGCTGTTTGAAATTACGACTTTTTTATGCCCAACATATGCTAAGTACTAAACGCGGCGTTTGGTCACATTTGTCCCTCCCCCCCTTTGGTTTTCAAAATATCCCAAACATCCCTATTTCGAGGCCTGAGCCAAATTTTGGAGCCAAATTCTGGCTCTATGCACGTATTCGTGGTTTGAAATTACGACATTTTATACCCAACATATGCCAAGTACTGAAAGTGGCGTTTGGTCACATTTGTCCCAAACCTCCCTGCAGTTTTCAAAATATCCCAAACATCCCAATTTCGAGGCATGAGCCATATTTTGGAGCCAAATTCTGGCTCTCTGCACGTATTCGCAGTTTGAAATTACGACTTTTTTATACCCAACATATGCCAAGTACTGAAAGCGGCGTTTGGTTACATTTGTCCCAAACCTCCCTGCAGTTTTCAAAATATCCCAAACATCACAATATCGAGGCCTCAGCCATATTTTGGAGCCAAATTCTGGCTCTCTGCACGTATTCGCAGTTTGATATTAGGATTTTTATACCCAACATATGCCAAGTACTGAAAGCGGCAGTGAGTCACATTTTGCACAAACTCCCCTGCAATTTTCGAAATATCATAAATATCCCAATTTTGAGGCCTGAGCCATATTTTTGAGCCAAATTCTGGCTCTCTGCACGTATTCGCAGTTTGAAATTACGAATTTTTTATACCCAATTTATGCCAAGTACTGAAAGCGGCGTTTGGTAACCTTTGTCCCAAACCCTCCTGCAGTTTTCAAAATATCTCAAACATCGCAATTTCGAGGCCTGAGCCATATTTTGGAGCCAAATTCTGGCTCTATGCACGTATTCGAGGCTTGAAATTACGATATTTTATACCCAACATATGCCAAGTCCTGAAACCGGCAGTGAGTCACATTTCGCACAAACTCCCCTGCAGTTTTCGAAATATCCCAAATATCCAAATTTCGAGGCCTGAGCCATATTTTGGAGCCAAATTCTGGCTCTATGCACGTATTCGCAGATTGAAATTACGACTTTTTATACCCAACATATGCCAATTCCTGAAAGCGGCAGTAAGTCACATTTTGCACAAACTTCCTTCCAGTTTTCGAAATATCCCAAATATCCCAATTTCGAGGCCTGAGCAATATTTTCGAGCCAAATTCTGGCTCTCTGCACGTATTCGCAGTTTGAAATTACGACTTTTTATACCCAACATATGCCAAGTACTGAAAGCAGCAGTGAGTCACATTTTGCACAAACTCCCCTGCAGTTTTCAAAATATCCCAAACATCCCACTTTCGAGGCCTGAGAAATATTTTGGAGCCAAATTCAAGCTCTCTGCACGTATTCGCAGTTTGAAATTACAACTTTTTATACGCAACATATGCCAAGTTCTGAAAGCGGCGTTTCGTCTCTTTGGTCCCAAACCCCCCTGCAGTTTTCAAAATATCCCAAACATCCCAATTTCGAGGACAGAGCAATATTTTTCAGCCAAATTCTGGCTCTATGCACGTATTCGCAGTTTGAAATTACGACTTTTTATACCCAACATATGCCAAGTCCTGAAAGCGGCAATGAGTCAAATTTTGTACAAACTCCCCTGCAGTTTTCGAAATATCCCAAATATCCCAATATCGAGGCCTGAGCCATATTATGGAGCCAAATTCTGGCTCTCTCCAAGTATTCGCAGTTTAATATTACGATTTTATACCCAACATATGCCAAGTCGTGAAAGCGGCAGTGAGACACATTTCACACAAACTGCACTGCAGTTTTCAAAATATCCCAAATATCCCAATTTCGAGGCCTGAGCAATATTTGGGAGCCAAATTCTGGCTCTCTGCACGTATTCACAGTTTGAAATCACGACTTTTTTATGCCCAACATATGCCACGTACTGAAAGCGGTGTTTGGTCACATTTGTCCCAAACCCCCCCCCCCCCCTGCAGTTTTCAAAATATCCCAAACATCCCAATTTCGAGGCCTGAGCAATATTATGGAGCCAAATTCTGGCTCTATGCACGTATTCGCGGTTTGAAATTACGATATTTTATACATAACATATGCCAAGCCCTGAAAGCGGCAGTGAGTCACATTTCACACAAACTCCCCTGCAGTTTTCGAAATATCCCAAATATCCCAATTTTGAGGCCTGATCCATATTTTGGAGCAAAATTCTGGCTCTCTGCACGTATTCGCAGTTTGAAATTACGACTTTATATACCCAACATATGCCAAGTACTGAAAGTGGCGTTTGGTTACATTTGTCCCAAACCTCCCTGCAGTTTCAAAATATCCCAAACATCCCAATTTCGAGGCCTGAGCCATATTTTGGAGCCAAATTCAAGCACTCTGCACGTATTCGCAGTTTGAAATTAGGACTTTTTATACCCAACATATGCAAAGTTCTGAAAGCGGCTTCTGGTCAAATTTGTCCCAAACCCCCCTGCAGTTTTCAAAATATCCCAAATATCCCAATTTCGAGACCTGAGCCATATTTTGGGCCAAACTCTGGCTCTCTGCACGTATTCGCAGTTTGAAATTACGAATTTTTTATACCCAATATATGCCAAGTACTGAAAGCGGCGTTTGGTAACATTTGTCCCAAACCCCCCTGCAGTTTTCAAAATATCCCAAACATCCCAATTTCGAGGCCTGAGCCATATTTTGGAGCCAAATTCTGGCTCTATGCACGTATTCGCGGTTTGAAATTACGACATTTTATACCCAACATATGCCAAGTCTTGAAAGCGGCAGAGAGTCACATTTCGCACAAACTCCCCTGCAGTTTTCGAAATATCCCAAATATCCCAATTTCGAGGACTGAGCCATATTTTGGAGCCAAATGCTGGCTCTCTGCACGTATTCGCTGTTTGAAATTACGACTTTTTTATGCCCAACATATGCCAAGTACTAAACGCGGCGTTTGGTCACATTTGTCCCCCCCCCCCCCCTGTGGTTTTCAAAATATCCCAAACATCCCTATTTCGAGGCCTGAGCCAAATTTTGGAGCCAAATTCTGGCTCTATGCACGTATTCGTGGTTTGATATTACGATTTTTATACCCAACATATGCCAAGTACTGAAAGCGGCAGTGAGTCACATTTTGCACAAACTCCCCTGCAGTTTTCGAAATATCCCAAATATCCTAATTTCGAGGCCTGAGCTATATTTTGGAGCCAAATTCTGGCTCTCTGCACGTATTCGCAGTTTGAAACTACAACTTTTTTATACCCAACATATGCCAAGTACTGAAAGCGGCGTTTGGTTACATTTGTCCCAAACCTCCCTGCAGTTTTCAAAATATCCCAAACATCACAATATCGAGGCCTCAGCCATATTTTGGAGCCAAATTCTGGCTCTCTGCACGTATTCGCAGTTTGATATTACGATTTTTATACCCAACATATGCCAAGCCCTGAAAGCGGCAGTGAGTCACATTTCGCACAAACTCCACTGCATTTTTCGAAATATACTAATTATCCCTATTTTGAGGCCTGAGCCATATTTTGGAGCCAAATTCTGGCTCTCTGCACGTATACACAGTTTGAAATTACGAATTTTTTATACCCAACATATGCCAAGTACTGAAAGTGGCGTTTGGTCACATTTGTCCCAAACCTCCCTGCAGTTTTCAAAATATCCCAAACATCCCAATTTCGAGGCATGAGCCATATTTTGGAGCCAAATTCTGGCTCTATGCACGTATTCGCAGTTTGATATTACGATTTTTATACCCAACATATGCCAAGTACTGAAAGCGGCAGTGAGTCACATTTTGCACAAACTCCCCTGCAGTTTTCGAAATATCCCAAATATCCTAATTTCGAGGCCTGAGCTATATTTTGGAGCCAAATTCTGGCTCTCTGCACGTATTCTCAGTTTGAAATTATGAATTTATATACCCAACATATGCCAAGTACTGAAAGCGGCGTTTCGTCACTTTTGTCCCAAACTCCCCTGCAGTTTTCGAAATATCCCAAACATCCCAATTTCAAGGCCTGAGCCATATTTTGGAGTCAAATTCTGGCTCTATGCACGTATTCGCAGATTAAAATTACGACTTTTTATACCCAACATATGCCAAGTCCTGAAAGCGGCAGTGAGTCACATCTCCCACAAACTCCCCTGCAGTTTTCGAAATATCCCAAATATCCCAATTTCGAGGCCTGAACCATAATTTGGAGCCAAATTCTGGGTCTCTGCACGTATTAGCAGTTTTTAATTGCAAATTTTATACTCAACATATGCCAAGTACTGAAAGCGGCATTTGGTCACATTTGTCCCAAACCTCCCTGCAGTTTTCAAAATATCCCAAACATGCTAATTTCGAGGCCTGAGAAATATTTTGAAGCCAAATTCTGGCTCTCTGCACGTATTCGCAGTTTGAAATTACGACTTTTTATACCCAACATATTCCAGGTACTGAAAGCAGCAGCGAGTCACATTTTGCACAAACTCCCCTGCAGTTTTCAAAATATCCCCAATATCCCAATTTCGAGGCCTGAGTCTTATTTTGGAACCAAATTTTCGCTCTCTGCAAGTATTCGAAGTTTGATATTACGATTTTTATACCCAACATATGCCAAGTACTGAAAGCGGCAGTGAGTCACATTTAGCACAAACTATCCTGCAGTTTTCAAAATATCCCAAACATCCCAACTTCGAGGCCTAAACCATATTTTGGAGCCAAATTCTGGCTCTCTGCACGTATTCGCAGTTTGAAATTACGACTTTTTTTATGCCCAACATATGCTAAGTACTGAACGCGGCGTTTGGTCACATTTGTCCCAAACCCCCCGAGCAGTTTTCAAAATATCCCAAACATCCCAATTTCAAGGCCTGAGCCATATTTTGGAGCCAAATTCTGGCTCTCTGCACGTATTCGCAGATTGATATTACGAATTTTTATACCCAACATATGCCAAGTCCTGAAAGCGGCAGTGAGTCACATTTTGCACAAACTCCCCTGCAGTTTTCAAAATATCCCAAATATCCCAATTTCGAGGCCTGAGCCATATTTTCGAGCCAAATTCTGGCTTTCTGCACGTACTCGCAGTTTGAAATTACGACTTTTTTATACCCAACATATGCCAAGTACTGAAAGTGGCAGTGACTCACATTTTGCACAAACTCCCCTGCATTTTTCAAAATATCCTAAACATCTCAATTTCGAGCCCTGAGCCATATTTTGGAGCCAAATTCTGGCTCTCAGCTCGTATTCGCAGTTTGAAATTATGACTTTTTATACCTAACAAATGCCAAGTACTGAAAGCGGTGTTTGGACACATTTGTCCTAAACCTCCCTGCAACTTTCAAAATATCCTAAACATGCTAATTTCGAGGCCTGACCCATAGTTTGGAGCAAAATTCTGGCTCTCTGCACGTATTCGCAGTTTGAAATTACGACTTTATATACCCAACATATGCCAAGTCCTGAAAGCGGCAGTGAGTCACATTTTGCACAAACTCCCCTGCAGTTTTCGAAATATCCCAAATATTCCAATTTCGAGGCCTTAGCCATGTTTTGGAGCCTAATTCTGGCTCTCTGCACATATTCGCAGTTTGAAATTGCGACTTGTTTATGCCCAACATATGCCAAGTACTAAAAGCGGCGTTTGGTCACATCTGTCCCAATCCCCCCTGCAGTTTTCAAAATATCCCAAACATCTCAATTTCAAGGCCTGAGCAATATTTTCGAGCAAAATGCTGGCTCTCTGCACGTATTCGCAGATTGAATTTATGACTTTTTATACCCAACACATGCCAAGTCCTTAAAGTGGGAGTGAGTCACATTTTGCACAAACTCCCCTGCAGTTTTCGAAATATCCCAAATATCCCAATTTCGATGCCTGAGCCATATTTTGGAGCCTAATTCTGGCTCTCTGCACATATTCGCAGTTTGAAATTACGAATTTTTATACCCAACATATGCCAAGTACTGAAAGAGGCAGTGAGTCACATTTTGCAGAAACTCCCCTTGCAGTTTTCAAAATATCCCAAACATCCCAATTTCGAGGCCTGAGCCATATTTTGGAGTCAAATTCTGGCTCTCTGCACGTATTCGCAGTTTGAAATTTCTACTTTTTATACCCAACATAAGCCAAGTACTGAAAGAGGCAGAGAGTCACATTTTGCAGAAACTCCCCTGCAGTTTTCAAAATATCCCAAATATTCCTATTTCGAGGCCTGAGCTATATTTTGGAGCCAAACTCTGGCTCTCAGCACGTATTCGCAGTTTGAAATTACGAATTTTTATACACAACATATGCCAAGTACTGAAAGCGGCGTTTGGTCATATTTGTTCCAAACCCCCCCGCAGTTTTCAAAATATCCCAAACATCCTAATTTCGAAGCCTGAGCAATATTTTGGAGCAAAATTCTGGCTCTCAGCACGTATTCGCAGTTTGAAATTACGAATTTTTATACACAACATATGCCAAGTACTGAAAGCGGCGTTTGGTCACATTTGTCCCAATCCCCCCCTGCAGTTTTCAAAATATCCCAAACATCCCAATTTCGAGGCCTCAGCAATATTTTGGAGCCAAATTCTGGCTCTATGCACGTATTCGCGGTTTGAAATTACGACATTTTATACCCAACATATGCCGAGTCCTGAAAGCGGCAGTGAGTCACATTTCGAACAAACTCCCCTGCAGTTTTCGAAATATCCTAAATATCCCAATTTCGAGGCCTGAGCCATATTTTGGAGCCAAATTCTGGCTCTCTGGACATACTCGCAGTTTAAAATTACGACTTTTTATACCCACCATATGCCAATGCGTTTGGTCACATTTGTCTCAATCCCCCCTGCAATTTTCAAAATATCCCAAACATCCCAATTTCGAGGCCTGAGCCATATTTTGGAGCCAAATTCTGGCTCTCTGCACGTATTCGCAGTTTGAAATTACGACTTTTTTATACCTTACATATGCCAAGTACTGAAAGCGGCGTTTGGTCACATTTGTCCCAAACCCCCCGAGCAGTTTTCAAAATATCCCAAACATCCCAATTTCGAGGCCTGAGCCATATTTTGGAGCCAAATTCTGGCTCTATGCACGTATTCGCAGATTGATATTACGAATTTTTATACCCAACATATGCCAAGTCCTGAAAGCGGCAGTGAGTCACATTTTGCACAAACTCCCCTGCAGTTTTCGAAATATCCAAAATATCCCAATTTCAAGGCCTGAGCCATATTTTGGAGCCAAATTCTGGCTCTCTGCACGTAATCGCATTTTGAAATTAGGACTTTTTTAAACCCAACATATGCCAATGCGTTTGGTCACATTTATCTCAATCCCCCCTGCAGTTTTCAAAATATCCCAAACATCCCAATTTCGAGGCCTGAGCCATATTTTGGAGCCAAATTCTGGCTCTCTCCACGTATTCGCAGTTTGAAATTATGGCTTTATATACCCAACATATGCTAAGTACTGCAAGCGGCGTTTGGTCACATTTGTCCCAAACCTCCCTGCAGTTTTCTAAATATCTCAAACATCCCAATATCGAGGCCTGAGTCATATTTTGGAGCACACGTCTGGCTCTCTGCACGTATTCGCAGTTTGAAATTACGACTTTTTATACCCAACATATGCCAAGTACTAAAAGTGGCAGTGAGTCACATTTTGCGCAAACTCCCCTGCAGTTTTCAAAATATCCCAAACATCCCAATTTCGAGGCCTGAGCCATATTTTGTAGCCAAATTTTGGCTCTCTGCACGTATTCGCAGTTTGCAATTACGACTTTTTATACCCAACATATGCCAAGTACTAAAAGCGGCGTTTGGTCACATCTGTCCCAATCCCCCCTGCAGATTTCAAAATATCCCAAACATGCTAATTTCAAGGCCTGAGCCATATTTTGGAGCCAAATTCTGGCTCTCTGCACGTATTCGCAGTTTGAAATTACGACTTTTTATACCCAACTTATGCCAAGTACTGAAAGCGGCGTTTGCTCACATTTGTCCCAAAGCTCCCTGCAGTTTTCAAAATATCCCAAACATGCTAATTTTAAGGCCTGAGCCATATTTTGGAGCCAAATGCTGGCTCTCTGCACGTATTCGCAGTTTGAAATTACGGTTTTATATACCCAACATATGCAAAGTACTGAGAGCGACGTTTGGTCATATTTGTCCCAAACCTCCCTGCAGTTTTCAAAATATCCCGAACATCCCAATTTCGATGCCTGAGCCATATTTTGGAGCCAAATTCTGGCTCTATGCACGTATTCGCATTTTGAAATTACGACTTTTTTATACCTAACATATGCCAATGCGTTTGGTCACATTTGTCTCAATCCTCCCTGCAGTTTTCAAAATATGCCAAACATCCCAATTTCGAGGCCTGAGCCATTCTTTGGAGCCAAATTCAGGCTCTCTGCACGTATTCGCAGTTTGAAATTACGACTTTTTATACCCAACATATGCCAAGTACTGAAAGCGGCGTTTGGTCACATTTGTCCCAAACTTCCCTGCAGTTTTCAAAATATCCCAAAAATCCCAATATCAAGGACTGAGCCATATTTTGGAGCCAAATTCTGGCTCTATGCACGTATTCGCAGTTTGAAATTAAGACTTTTTATACCCAACATATACCAAGTCCTGAGAGTGGCAGTGAGTCACATTTTGCACAAACTTCCCTGCTGTTTTCGAAATATCCCAAATATCCCAATTTCGAGGCCTGAGCCATATTTTGGAGCCAAATTCTGGCTTTCTGCACGTATTCGCAGTTTGAAATTGCGACTTTTTTATACCCAACATATGGCAAGTACTGAAAGCGGCGTTTGGTAACATTTGGAGCAATCCCCCCTGCAGTTTTCAAAATATCCCAAACATCCCAATTTTAAGGCCTGATTCACATTTTGGAGCCAAATTCTGGCTCTCTGCACGTATTCGCAGTTTGAAATTACGATTTTTTATACCCAATATATGCAAAGTAATGAAAGTGGTAGTTAGTCACATTTTGCACAAACTCCCCTGCAGTTTTCAAAATATCCCAAACATCCAAATTTCGAGGCCTGAGCCATATTTTGTAGCCAAATTCTGGCTCTCTGCACGTATTCGCAGTTTGAAATTATGACTTTTTATACCCAACTTATGCCAAGTTCTGAAAGCAGCGTTTGGTCATATTTGTCCCAAACCCCCCTGCAGTTTTCAAAATATCCCAAATATCCCAATTTCGAGGCCCGAGCCATATTTTGGAGCCAAATTCTGGCTTTCTGCACGTACTCGCAGTTTGAAATTACGACTTTTTTATACCCAACATATGCCAAGTACTGAAAGTGGCAGTGACTCATTTTGCTAAACTCCCCTGCATTTTTCAAAATATCCTAAACATCTCAATTTCGAGCCCTGAGCCATATTTTGGAGCCAAATTCTGGCTCTCAGCACGTATTCGCAGTTTGAAATTATGACTTTTTATACCCAACAAATGCCAAGTACTGAAAGCGGTGTTTGGACACATTTGTCCCAAACCTGCCTGCGACTTTCAAAATATCCTAAACATGCTAATTTCGAGGCCTGACCCATAGTTTGGAGCAAAATTCTGGCTCTCTGCACGTATTCGCAGTTTGAAATTACGACTTTATATACCCAACATATGCCAAGTACTGAAAGCGGCGTTTGGTCACATTTGTCCGAAACCTCCCTGCAGTTTTCAAAATAATACAAACATCCCAAATTCGAGGCCTGAGCCAGAATTTTGGAGCCAAATTCTGGCTCTATGCACGAATTCGAAGATTGAAATTACGACTTTTTATACCCAACATATGCCAAGTCCTGAAAGCGGCAGAGAGTCACATTTTGCACAAACTCCCCTGCAGTTTTCGAAATATCCCAAATATCCCAATTTCGAGGCCTGAGCCATATTTTGGAGCAAAATGCTGGCTCTCTGCACGTATTCACAGTTTGAAATTGCGACTTGTTTATGCCCAACATATGCCAAGTACTAAAAGCGGCGTTTGGTCACATCTGTCCCAATCCCCCCTGCAGTTTTCAAAATATCCCAAATATCCCAATTTCGAGGCCTGAGCCATATTTTGGAGCAAAATGCTGGCTCTCTGCACGTATTCGCAGATTGAATTTATGACTTTTTATACCCAACATATGCCGAGTCCTGAAAGCGGCAGTGAGTCACATTTCGAACAAACTCCCCTGCAGTTTTCAAAATATCCCAAACATCCCAATTTCGAGGCCTCAGCAATATTTTGGAGCCAAATTCTGGGTCTCTGCACGTATTCGCATTTTGAAATTAGGAATTTTTTATTCCCAACATATGCCAATGCGTTTGGTCACATTTGTCTCAATCCCCCCTGCAGTTTTCAAAATATCCCAAACATCCCAATTTCGAGGCCTGAGCCATATTTTGGAGCCAAATTCTGGCTCTCTGCACGTATTCGCAGTTTGAAATTATGGCTTTATATACCCAACATATGCCAAGTGCTGAAAGCGGCGTTTGGTCACATTTGTCCCAAACCTCCCTGCAGTTTTCTAAATATCCCAAACATCCCAATATCGAGGCCTGAGTCATATTTTGGAGCCAACGTCTGGCTCTCTGCACATATTCGCAGTTTGAAATTACGACTTTTTATACCCAACATATGCCAAGTACTAAAAGCGGCGTTTGGTCACATCTGTCCCAATCCCCCCTGCAGTTTTCAAAATATCCCAAACATCTCAATTTCGAGGCCTGAGCCATATTTTGGAGCCAAATTCTGGCTCTATGCACGTATTTGCATTTTGAAATTACGACTTTTTTATACCCAACATATGCCAATGCGTTTGGTCACATTTGTCTCAATCCCCCCTGCAGTTTTCAAAATATCCCAAACATCCCAATTTCGAGGCCTGAGCCATTCTTTGGAGCCAAATTCAGGCTCTCTGCACGTATTCGCAGTTTGAAATTACGACTTTTTATACCCAACATATGCCAAGTACTGAAAGCGGCGTTTGGTCACATTTGTCCCAAACTTCCCTGCAGTTTTCAAAATATCCCAAAAATCCCAATATCAAGGACTGAGCCATATTTTGGAGCCAAATTCTGGCTCTATGCACGTATTCGCAGTTTGAAATTAAGACTTTTTATACCCAACATATACCAAGTCCTGTGAGTGGCAGTGAGTCACATTTTGCACAAACTTCCCTGCTGTTTTCGAAATATCCCAAATATCCCAATTTCGAGGCCTGAGCCATATTTTGGAGCCAAATTCTGGCTTTCTGCACGTATTCGCAGTTTGAAATTGCGACTTTTTTATACCCAACATATGGCAAGTACTGAAAGCGGCGTTTGGTCACATTTGTCCCAAACCCCCCCGCAGTTTTCAAAATATCCCAAACATCCCAATTTCGAGGCCTGAGCCATATTTTGGAGCAAAATTCTGGCTCTCTGCACATACTCGCAGTTTAAAATTACGACTTTTTATACCCAACATATGCCAATGCGTTTGGTCACATTTGTCCCAAACCCCCCCCCGCAGTTCTCGAAATATCCCAAATATCCCAATTTCGAGGCCTCAGCAATATTTTGGAGCCAAATTCTGGCTCTATGCACGTATTCGCGGTTTGAAATTACGACATTTTATACAGAACATATGCCGAGTCCTGAAAGCGGCAGTGAGTCACATTTCGAACAAACTCCCCTGCAGTTTTCGAAATATCCTAAATATCCCAATTTCGAGGCCTGAGCCATATTTTGGAGCCAAATTCTGGATCTCTGCACGTATTCGCAGTTTGATATTACGACTTTTTATACCCAACATATGCCAAGTACGTAAAGCGGCAGTGAGTCACATTTTGCACAAATTCCCCTGCAGTTTTCAAAATATCCCAAACATCCCAATTTCGAGGCCTGAGCCATATTTTGGAGCCAAATTCTGGCTCTCTGCACGTATTCGCAGTTTGAAATTTCGACTTTTTTATACCCAACATATGCCAAGTACTGAACGCGGCGTATGGTCACATTTGTCCCAAACCCCCCTTCAGTTTTCGAAATATCCTAAATATCCCAATATCGAGGCCTGAGCCGTATTTTGGAGCCAAATTCTGGCTCTCTGCACATATTCGCAGTTTAAAATTGCGACTTTTTTATACCCAACATATGACAAGTCTTGAAAACGGCGTTTGGTCACATTTAGCCCAATCCCCCCTTCAGTTTTCCAAATATCCCAAACATCCCAATTTTATGGCCTGATTCACATTTTGGAGCCAAATTCTGGTTCTCTGCACGTATTCGCACTTTGAAATTACGACTTTTTATACCCAACATTTGCCAAGTTCTGAAAGCGGCGTTTGGTCATATTTGTCCCAAACCCACCCGCAGTTTTTAAAATATCCCAAACATCCCAATTTCGAGGCCTGAGCCATATTTTAGAGCCAAATTCTGGCTCTATGCATGTATTAGCAGTTTAAAATTACGACTTTTTATACCCAACATTTGCCAAGTCCTGAAAGTGGCAGTGAGTCACATTTTGCACAAACTCCTCTGCAGTTTTCGAAATATCCTAAATATCCCAATTTCGAAGCCTGAGCCATATTTTGGACCCAAATTCTGGCTCTCTGCACGTACTCGCAGTTTGAAATTACTACTTTTTATACCCAACATATGCCAAGTACTGAAAGCAACGTTTGGTCACATTTGTCCCAAACCTCCCTGCAGTTTTCAAAATATCCCAAATATCCCAATTTTGAGGCCTGAGCTATATTTTATAGACAAATTCTGGCTCTCTGCACGTATTCGCATTTCGATATTACGACTTTTTATACCCAACATATGCCAAGTACTGAAAGCGGCAGTGAGTCACATTTTGCACAAACTCCCCTGCTGTTTTCGAAATATCCCAAATATCCCAATTTCGAGGCCTGAGCCATATTTTGGAGCCAAATTCTGGCTTTCTGCACGTATTCGCAGTTTGAAATTGCGACTTTTTTATACCCAACATATGGCAAGTACTGAAAGCGGCGTTTGGTCACATTTGTCCCAAACCCCCCCGCAGTTTTCAAAATATCCCAAACATCCCAATTTCAAGGCCTGAGCCATATTTTGGAGCAAAATTCTGGCTCTCTGCACATACTCGCAGTTTAAAATTACGACTTTTTATACCCAACATATGCCAATGCGTTTGGTCACATTTGTCCCAAACCCCCCCGCAGTTTTCGAAATATCCCAAATATCCCACTTTCGAGGCCTCAGCAATATTTTGGAGCCAAATTCTGGCTCTATGCACGTATTCGCGGTTTGAAATTACGACATTTTATACAGAACATATGCCGAGTCCTGAAAGCGGCAGAGAGTCACATTTCGAACAAACTCCCCTGCAGTTTTCGAAATATCCTAAATATCCCAATTTCGAGGCCTTAGCCATGTTTTGGAGCAAAATGCTGGCTCTCTGCACGTATTCACAGTTTGAAATTGCGACTTGTTTATGCCCAACATATGCCAAGTACTAAAAGCGGCGTTTGGTCAAATCTGTCCCAATCCCCCCTGCAGTTTTCAAAATATCCCAAACATCTCAATTTCAAGGCCTGAGCCATATTTTGGAGCAAAATGCTGGCTCTCTGCACGTATTCGCAGATTGAATTTATGACTTTTTATACCCAACATATGCCGAGTCCTGAAAGCGGCAGTGAGTCACATTTCGAACAAACTCCCCTGCAGTTTTCAAAATATCCCAAACATCCCAATTTCGAGGCCTCAACAATATTTTGGAGCTAAATTCTGGCTCTATGCACGTATTCGCGGTTTGAAATTACGACATTTTATACCCAACATATGCCGAGTCCTGAAAGCGGCAGTGAGTCACATTTCGAACAAACTCCCCTGCAGTTTTCGAAATATCCTAAATATCCCAATTTCGAGGCCTGAGCCATATTTTGGAGCCAAATTCTGGCTCTCTGCACATACTCGCAGTTTAAAATTACGACTTTTTATACCCAACATATGCCAATGCGTTTGGTCACATTTGTCTCAATCCCCCCTGCAATTTTCAAAATATCCCAAACATCCCAATTTCGAGGCCTGAGCCATATTTTGGAGCCAAATTCTGGCTCTCTGCACGTATTCGCAGTTTGAAATTACGACTTTTTTATACCTTACATATGCCAAGTACTGAAAGTGGCGTTTGGTCACATTTGTCCCAAACCTCCCTGCAGTTTTCTAAATATCCCAAACATCCCAATATCGAGGCCTGAGTCATATTTTGGAGCCAACGTCTGGCTCTCTGCACGTATTCGCAGTTTGAAATTACGACTTTTTATACCCAACATATGCCAAGTACTAAAAGCGGCGTTTGGTCACATCTGTCCCAATCCCCCCTGCAGTTTTCAAAATATCCCAAACATCTCAATTTCGAGGCCTGAGCCATATTTCGGAGCCAAATTCTGGCTCTATGCACGTATTTGCATTTTGAAATTACGACTTTTTTATACCCAACATATGCCAATGCGTTTGGTCACATTTGTCTCAATCCCCCCTGCAGTTTTCAAAATATCCCAAACATCCCAATTTCGAGGCTTGAGCCATTCTTTGGAGCCAAATTCAGGCTTTCTGCACGTATTCGCAGTTTGAAATTACGACTTTTTATACCCAACATATGCCAAGTACTGAAAGCGGCGTTTGGTCACATTTGTCCCAAACTTCCCTGCAGTTTTCAAAATATCCCAAAAATCCCAATATCAAGGACTGAGCCATATTTTGGAGCCAAATTCTGGCTCTATGCACGTATTCGCAGTTTGAAATTAAGACTTTTTATACCCAACATATACCAAGTCCTGTGAGTGGCAGTGAGTCACATTTTGCACAAACTTCCCTGCTGTTTTCGAAATATCCCAAATATCCCAATTTTGAGGCCTGAGCCATATTTTGGAGCCAAATTCTGGCTTTCTGCACGTATTCGCAGTTTGAAATTGCTACTTTTTTATACCCAACATATGGCAAGTACTGAAAGCGGCGTTTGGTCACATTTGGCCCAAACCCCCCGCAGTTTTCAAAATATCCCAAACATCCCAATTTCGAGGCCTGAGCCATATTTTGGAGCAAAATTCTGGCTCTCTGCACATACTCGCAGTTTAAAATTACGACTTTTTATACCCAACATATGCCAATGCGTTTGGTCACATTTGTCCCAAACCCCCCCGCAGTTCTCGAAATATCGCAAATATCCCAATTTCGAGGCCTCAGCAATATTTTGGAGCCAAATTCTGGCTCTATGCACGTATTCGCGGTTTGAAATTACGACATTTTATACAGAACATATGCCGAGTCCTGAAAGCGGCAGTGAGTCACATTTCGAACAAACTCCCCTGCAGTTTTCGAAATATCCTAAATATCCCAATTTCGAGGCCTGAGCCATATTTTGGAGCCAAATTCTGGCTCTCTGCACGTATTCGCAGTTTGAAATTTCAACTTTTTTATACCCAACATATGCCAAGTACTGATCTGCGGCGTTTGGTCATATTTGTCCCAAACCCCCCCTGCAGTTTTCAAAATATCCCAAACATCCCAATTTCGAGGCCTGAGCTATATTTTTGAGCAAAATTCTGGCTCACTGCACGTATTCGCAGTTTGAAATTATTACTTTTTATACCCAACATATGCCAAGTCCTGAAAGCGGCAGTGAGTCACATTTTGCACAAACTCCCCTGCAGTTTTCGAAAAATCCCAAATATCCCAATTTCGAGGCCTGAGCCATATTTTATAGACAATTTCTGGCTCTCTGCACGTATTCGCAGTTTGAAATATCGACTATTTTATACCCAACATATGCCAAGTACTGAAAGCGGCGTTTGGTCACATTTGTCCCAAACCCCCCTGCAGTTTTCAAAATATCCCAAACATCCCAGTTTCAAGGACTGAGCCATATTTTGGAGCCAAATTTTGGCTCTCTGCACGTATTCGCAGTTTGAAATTATGACTTTTTTATACCCAACATATGCCAAGTACTGAAAACGGCGTTTGGTCACATTTGTCCCAAACCCACCCTGCAGTTTTCAAAATATCCCAAACATTCCAATTTTGAGGCCTGAGCCATATTTTGGAGCCAAATTCTGGATCTCTGCACGTATTCGCAGTTTGATATTACGACATTTTATACCCAACATATGCCAAGTACTTAAAGCGGCAGTGAGTCACATTTTGCACAAATTCCCCTGCAGTTTTCAAAATATCCCAAACATCCCAATTTCGAGGCCTGAGCCATATTTTGGAGCCAAATTCTGGCTCTCTGCACGTATTCGCAGTTTGAAATTTCGACTTTTTTATACCCAACATATGCCAAGTACTGAATGCGGCGTTTGGTCACATTTGTCCCAAACCCCCCTTCAGTTTTTGAAATATCCTAAATATCCCAATATCGAGGCCTGAGCCGTATTTTGGAGCCAAATTCTGGCTCTCTGCACATATTCGCAGTTTAAAATTGCGACTTTTTTATACCCAACATATGACAAGTCTTGAAAACGGCGTTTGGTCACATTTAGCCCAATCCCTCCTTCAGTTTTCCAAATATCCCAAACATCCCAATTTTATGGCCTTATTCACATTTTGGAGCCAAATTCTCTCTCTCTGCACGTATTCGCACTTTGAAATTACGACTTTTTATACCCAACATTTGCCAAGTTCTGAAAGCGGCGTTTGGTCATATTTGTCCCAAACCTCCCCGCAGTTTTTAAAATATACCAAACATCCCAATTTCGAGGCCTGAGCCATATTTTAGAGCCAAATTCTGGCTCTATGCATGTATTCGCAGTTTAAAATTACGACTTTTTATACCCAACATTTGCCAAGTCCTGAAAGTGGCAGTGAGTCACATTTTGCACAAACTCCCCTGCAGTTTTCGAAATATCCTAAATATCCCAATTTCGAAGCCTGAGCCATATTTTGGACCCAAATTCTGGCTCTCTGCACGTACTCGCAGTTTGAAATTACTACTTTTTATACCCAACATATGCCAAGTACTGAAAGCGGCGTTTGGTCACATTTGTCCCAAACCTCCCTGCAGTTTTCAAAATATCCCAAATATCCCAATTTTGAGGCCTGAGCTATATTTTATAGACAAATTCTGGCTCTCTGCACGTATTCGCATTTCGATATTACGACTTTTTATACCCAACATATGCCAAGTACTGAAAGCGGCAGTGAGTCACATTTTGCACGAACTCCCCTGCTGTTTTCGAAATATCCCAAATATCCCAATTTCGAGGCCTGAGCCATATTTTGGAGCCAAATTTTGGCTTTCTGCACGTATTCGCAGTTTGAAATTACGACTTTTTTATACCCAACATATGCCATGTACTGAAAACGGCGTTTGGTCACATTTGTCCCAAACTTCCTTGCAGTTTTCAAAATATCCCAAATATCTCAATTTCGAGGCCTGAGCCATATTTTGGAGCCAAATTTTGGCTCTCTGCACGTATTCGCAGTTTGATATTTCGACTTTTTTATACCCAACATATGCCAAGTACTGAATGCGGCGTTTGGTCACATTTGTCCCAAACCCCCCTTCAGTTTTTGAAATATCCTAAATATCCCAATATCGAGGCCTGAGCCGTATTTTGGAGCCAAATTCTGGCTCTCTGCACATATTCGCAGTTTAAAATTGCGACTTTTTTATACCCAACATATGACAAGTCTTGAAAACGGCGTTTGGTCACATTTAGCCCAATCCCCCCTTCAGTTTTCCAAATATCCCAAACATCCCAATTTTATGGCCTGATTCACATTTTGGAGCCAAATTCTGGCTCTCTGCACGTATTCGCACTTTGAAATTACGACTTTTTATACCCAACATTTGCCAAGTTCTGAAAGCGGCGTTTGGTCATATTTGTCCCAAACCCACCCGCAGTTTTTAAAATATCCCAAACATCCCAATTTCGAGGCCTGAGCCATATTTTAGAGCCAAATTCTGGCTCTATGCATGTATTCGCAGTTTAAAATTACGACTTTTTATACCCAACATTTGCCAAGTCCTGAAAGTGGCAGTGAGTCACATTTTGCACAAACTCCCCTGCAGTTTTCGAAATATCCTAAATATCCCAATTTCGAAGCCTGAGCCATATTTTGGACCCAAATTCTGGCTCTCTGCACGTACTCGCAGTTTGAAATTACTACTTTTTATACCCAACATATGCCAAGTACTGAAAGCGGCGTTTGGTCACATTTGTCCCAAACCCACCCGCAGTTTTTAAAATATCCCAAATATCCCAATTTCGAGGCCTGAGCTATATTTTATAGCCAAATTCTGGCTCTCTGCACGTATTCGCAGTTCGATATTACGACTTTTTATAGCCAGCATATGCCAAGTACTGAAAGCGGCAGTGAGTCACATTTTGCACAAACTCCCCTGCAGTTTTCAAAATATCCCAAATATCCCAATTTCGAGGCCTGAGCCATATTTTGGAGCCAAATTCTGGCTCTCTGCACGTATTCGCAGTTTGATATTACGACTATTTTTATCCAACATATGCCAAGTACTGAAAGCGGCAGTGAGCCACATTTTGCACAAACTCCCCTGCAGTTTTCAAAATATCCCAAATATCCCAATTTCGAGGCCTGAGCCATATTTTGGAGCCAAATTCTGGCTCTCTGCACTTATTCACAGTTTGAAATAACGACTCTTTTATACCCAACATATGCCAAGTACTGTAAGCGGTGTTTAGTCACATTTGTCCCAATCCCCCCTTCAGTTTTCAAAATATCCCAAACATCCCAATTTCGAGGCCTGAGCCATATTTTGGAGCCAAATTCTGGCTCTCTGCACGTATTCACAGTTTGAAATTACGACTTTTTATACCCAACATATGCCAAGTACTGAAAGAGGCAGTGAATCACATTTTGCACAAACTCCCCTGCAGTTTTCAAAATATTGCAAACATCCCAATTTGGGACAAATATGACCAAACGCCGCTTTCAATACTTGGCATATGTTGGGTATAAAAAAGTCGCAATTTCAAACTTCGAATACGTGCAGAGAGCCAGAATTTGGCTCCAAAATATGGCTCAGGCCTCGAAATTGGGATGTTTGGGTTATTTTGAAAACTGCAGGGAGGTTTGGTACAAATGTGACCAAACGCCGCTTTCAGTACTTCGCATATGTTGGGTATAAAAAAGTCGTAATTTCAAACTGCGAATACGTGCAGAGAGCCAGAATTTGGCTCCAAAATATGGCTCACGCCTCGAAATTGGGATATTTTGGATATTTTGAAAACTGCAGGGAGGTTTGGGACAAATGTGACCAAACGCCGCTTTCAGTACTTCCCATATGTTGGGTATAAAAAAGTCGTAATTTCAAACTGCAAATACGTGCAGAGAGCCAGAATTTGGCTCCAAAATATGGCTCAGGCCTCGAAATTGGGATATTTGGAATATTTTGAAAACTGCAGGGGAGTTTGTGCAAAATGTGACTCACTGCCGCTTTCAGTACTTGGCATATGTTGGGTATAAAAAGAAACTTAAAATTTGGTAACTAGAAAAAGAGTAGTGCTCAGAACACTACCCTGGGGTACACCCTCATACTGCCTAAAAGAGGCAGAGAGAGTGGAACCAAGCTGCACACGAAAGGAACGACGAGAGAGGAAACTCTGGAGGAAGAGAGGGAGATTCCCACATAGGCCAAAAGATTGAAGTTGAGACAGAATATGATACCGCCAGGTAATGTCTAAGTCTTTTCCAGGTCAAAAAGGACGGCAACAACGGAGGTCTTCGCAGGAACAGCAGTACGAATATAGACCTCCAAGTTTACCAGGATATCCGTTGTGCTGCGGCACTTGCGAAAACCAAATTGAGAAGGGGAGAGGTGGTGATAGTGCTCTAAGAACCACATCAAACGAACGTTAACCATACATTCAAAGAGCTTGGAGACAACTCGTGAGGGCAATAGGACGGAAGTCCTTGGGGAATGACCTGAGAGGCCCTAGTTTCCAAATAGGGAGGACAACAGCATCGAGCCAGTCCCCAGAGACTGACGACGACTCCCAGACCTGATTGTACAGACTCAGTAAATACTGAGACGTGCACGGAGGGAGATGGCGTAGCATTTCATAATGAATAATGAATGCCTTCGGAGCCCGCCACCGTAGAACCGCAGAGAGCTAGGGCAGACTGAAGCTCAGAGAGAGAGAGAGAGAGAGAGGGGATCATTATAAGGAAGGCAAAGATGAGTACAGAAATCTAAAGGACGAGATTCAAGAATAGGCTTACGAAAAAGGAAGGATTGGGGAAGATGAGAACCAGAACTAACAGATGAAAAGTGGGAACCCAGTTCGGTCGCGACCTGCAACAGGTCCGCCACAAGAGCACCACGGATGCGAAGGACCAGCGAGACATCGGGAACGAACTTACCCGCTATCTTGCGGATACGCTTCCAGACCAGTGGTAGAGGAGTTTCAGACGTAACGGTGGAGACATAAGACATCCAGGATGCACATTTAGCTGTACGGGTGGTCCTACGGGCCACCGCACTCGCCTTCCGAAACAAAACAAAAGACTCAACCGTTTGCCGGCGGCAATGTCTCTTCCAGGCTGCACGCTTACAGCGGACAGCCTGAGCTCAGTCCACATTCGACCAGGGAACACACTTTTGTGTTCCCCGAGAGGAAGAGCGAGGAATAGAGCGGAGGGCAGCGTCAAAGACAATGTCATGAAAAAGAAGGAGGGCGCGAGGGAGAGGCAGAATGGAGAGGTCGGAAATAGTAGCACGGAGAGTAAAGAGGCGCCAGTCAGGCTCGGCAAACCGCCACCTAGGGAAGGAGAGAGGAGGGTGAAAAGAGAAAAAGGTAACAAGGATAGGATAATGGTCACTGCCATGGAGGTCATCAAGGACCTGTCACCCGAAATCTAAGGAAAGGGATGACGAGCACAGAGAAAGATCGAGACAGGAAATGGAGCGAGTCCGAGAGTCCAAATGAGTGGGCTCACGAGAATTCAAAAGGGACAGGGAAGAAGAGAGGATGAAAGTTTCAAGGAGGCGACCCCGGGTGTTTGTCAGCACATCACCCCAAAGGGCATGACGACAATTCAAATCTTCCAGCAGGAGCACAGGCTCTGGCAAGGAGTCCAGGAGGTGTTTAAAATGGGGAAGAGAAAGTGGGACAGCAGGGGGGAGATAAATGGAACAAACCGTGTACCATTAAGCACAAAGACACAGTCAGCAGAACAGTGGAGAGGCGAGGAAAAAGTAAGGGGACGAAGGGAACATCTGAGCAAATCAAGAGAGCAGAAGAGTTATGGGCCCCAGCGACAGCTGGGAGGGGGGGGGGCCACGGAAGCGACCAGGACGAGCACCAAGCATCGGCTCCTGGAGACAGACACAAAGGGGCAAAAACTGTGAAATTAGAAGTGGGAGGTCAAGGAAATTGGCGTAATATCCACGGATGTTCCATTGAAGAATATACATTGACAAAAAGAGAAAGGATAGCAACAGAGAGCAAAAAAGAAACAAAGGTGAAAAAGGAACACAGCACGTTAAAGAAGCACAGGATCAGGGTCAGTGAAGTCAGGGTTAGGGGGCATGGGTAAACTGAGCATAGAAGGAGGGAAAGGAGTGGGAGGGCAGACCAGAGGTGGACGAGCAAGGTCTCGAGGAGGAGAAGAGGAAGAGGAGGAGGAGGGGCAGAAAGAGGGGGAGTGCACCTCAGCAAGGGCAGAAACTGAGACGGAACCGGGGGCTAAAGAAACCTCCACAGTTGGAACAGGGGGCTCCACCACCAAAGCGGGAGGGGAAGGAACGATAAAATCAGATATAGGGGCGAAGAAGAAAGCAAAGCCTTCATACTTACCAGGGAGGAGGAAAGAGAGGAGCCAGGTTTCTGCTTCTGACTCAAAGAGACTGGCGTCCCAGCACCAATGTACTGGCAACAGACTCTAGCGTCTCAATAGGAGGAGAAGAAGAGCGAGAGCGAACAACACGACCACCAGGAGAGCGATGGACATCGGCCGGCACAGTCAGGCGGCGTGGAGAGCCAAGAGACAGAGGAGAATGAAGGGAAGGAGGACCAGAGGGAGAGGAGAAAGAAGACACAGGAGACATGACAGACTGGGTAGAAAGAAGGGAAACCCTAAACAGAGAACCAGGAGGGGGACCCTACGGGACAGAAAGGAAGGAAACGGGGGAGGTGGTGGTGGTGGTGGACATGTCCGGGTCTAAGGCTTGGAAACGGTTGTGAGACTGAGGAAGGTGGGAAGGACGAGGAGAGGAAGAGCGCACCACGCGAGCATAGGAGACACCAGCGAAAGAGGGGAGACGATGAACTTGGCGCCGAGCCTCAGGAAAAGACAAACGGTCCCGGTGCTTCAAGTTTAGGACGGCCGCCTCAAGTTTGTAACGTATACACGTGTGGGAGAAGGTAAGGTGGGCCTCACCGTAATTGAGGCAGCGGAGGGCCTGGGGGGAAGTGCACACCAACTTAGAGTGACCCTCGCCTCCACACATGGGACAGAGGGAGAAAAGACTAGAGCATTTGAGGGCACCATGCCCAAACCTCCAACACTTATTGCAGAGCCGAGGAGATGGAATATACTCCTGGACGGAGCTTCTGGCACCAGCAAGAATGACAGGGCGGAAGGGTCCTACCATCAAAGGTAATCTTCACAACCCGGAGGGGTTGACGGCGACTACCACGAGGGGGACGAGTACACGTATCCACCTGGAGGACAGAATAACCCTGGGCCTCGAGGTTATGCTTGATATCCTCGTGGCAGTCTTTTAGATTCCTAACACCAGTTACAATATGGTGCAGGAGGAGAATAGTGCCAACACTGGCATTTAACTGAGCTTTCTTGGAGACCCGAACAGAGGTCTCACCAATGCAGGATAAGGCGGCCAAGTGGGTGGCCGCATCCTGAGAAGGAGCAGCAACGAAACGGGTACCAAGACAGGTGGGGTTGAAGGTAACAGAGACATCTACTGAATCTACAAAATGCCTATGAAGGATAAAATCGTCAGGAGGAGTCGAATCTAAAGGATGGAGGTGAAAGTACTTAGTCCACGTAGCAGGACCAAAGAAAGCACGGTATGGGAAGGGAGCATACGAGAGCGGCCGTGGCGGGGACAGCGATGAGAACCTTTAGAGAGAGACGGATCATAAGGTGCAGTAGTCACAATAAGAGATGGAGCCGTGCAAGGGGACGAGGCGGTCACCACAGCAAGCTTGGGGCTCGACACAACCACAGAGGAGGGAGGGGAGCAGGGAGGAAGAGCCCGGTCTGGGTCTAAACCGGGCCCTGTAGCCGGGGCTACAGATCCCGGTTTTCCAGGACGGTCCGACTCACGGGCCTGGTCGCACACACCATGAGCCTGGGTGAGAGAAGTCGTGTCGTCATCCATGCAGCAAACAATTTCAAAAGTTTGGGACCTGGAACCAAGGGATACCACCTACCAGGGCAGCCAGGGAGGCCGAGCGCTGGCCAGTGTAGGAAGCCCCAACGGTGCTCCCCCTT